>NC_045438.1:57825250-57882198 GCF_002776525.5 Piliocolobus tephrosceles | reverse complement strand
TTCCTTCCTTCCTTCCTTCCTTCCTTCCTTCCTTCCTTCCTTCCTTCTTTCCTTCCTTCCTTTCCAAGGTTCTTGGGTGGTACATTCCCCTAGTCTTCATATGTCTAAAAATGTCTTTATGTTGTTTTTACTCTTTTTTGTAATTAATTTTAATTTTCTTATGTTTGTAGAGATGGAGGTCTTACTATTTTGCCCAGGTTGGTCTTGAACTCCTGGCCTCAAGCAATCATCCTGTTTTGTCCTCTCAAAGTGCTGGCATTACAGGTGTGGGCCACCACACCCAGCTGTCTTAACTTTTAAATGATAATTTGGATGATGTCTTGGTGCATTTGTACTGTTAGAATAGTACAGGGTGAGTAATTTTTACAGAACAGAAATTTGTTTCTTACAGTTCCGGAAGCTGGGAAGTCCAAGATCAAAGGACCAGCAAGTTCAGTTACCTGGTGAGGGCTGCATCCTTAGGTGGGGAGAAACAGGGTGTCACATGGCTAAAAGTGAAAGGGCAAGAGAGCTGAACATTGCCTGAAGCCTCTTTGATTAGGGCCTTGATAACATTCAGGAGGGAAGAATTCTCATGGCCTAATCACCTCTTAAAGGCCCCACCTCTTAATACCATCACAGTGGCAACACCTGGATTTTGGAGGCGCACATTTACCATAGCAGATGAGTATCAGTTCTCTTGGTTGTCAGTTATCCTTCCCACAGCATATTGAAGCTATTAATCCACTATCTTTACTGTATACTTTTAGAAAAAAATGTTTCTTTCTTTAGCTAAGTGAGGACTCTCCCCAGTAACTAAGTTTGACCATTTTGGACACTGAAATAGGTTGGGTTTGCAAGGTAAGCCCTGCTGAGGTCCACAGTTTCTTCTCGCCACTGTGTCTGTGGCACCTTGTCAATGGATTTTTCCATGAAGTATCAAGGTGAGTTGTTACAGAAATGTTTGTGACTCAAATAATTTGTCATGTATTTGCTTAAAATTTTTCAAAATAAGCTTCCATATTAAAATATTGAAAATATTGCCCATATATGAATTGAATACTCTACACATGAATAAGAAGAGGAAATAGAAACTGAAACAAGACATGAAGAAACACCTTTGTTAGTAGAATTGTGTGATAGCGAAAAACACTCAGCTAGGGCTTAGAGTTACTAACTTCCAACTCTGGTTCTACCTGTGTGGGCCTGGGCACAGCACTGAACGTGTCTTTCTCTGTGTCTCTCTGACTTTTCGCATTCATGAAATGAAAATGCTGGACCAGATTAGTGGTTTTCAAACTGTGTTCTGTGGAGTCAAGTTGGGTACTGTTGAATTAGTTGGGGCCAAGAAGATGAGCTCTGGGTCTTCCATTAATTAGTTAATTAAGACAAAGTCTCGCTCTGTTGCCCAGGCTGGAGTGCAGGGGTGTTATCTCGGCTCACTTCAACATTTGCCTCCTGGGTTCAAGTGATTTTCCTGCTTCAGCCTCCCTAGTAGCTGGGATTACAGGTACCCACCACCATGCCAGGCTAATTTTTGTATTTTTAGTAAAGACACGGTTTCGCCATGTTGCCCAGTCTGGTTTTGAACTCCTGGCTTCAAGTGATCCACCCGCCTCGGGCTTCCAAAATGCTAGGATTGCAGTCATGAGCCTCCACACACAGCCTGGGTCTTCCGTTCTTGACTGGGCCTTTTTCTTTTTCATTAGTGAACCTATCATGGTTTTCTGAATAACATTTCTTCTGAAAAACGTATGTTTGTAGTTAAAATAATGAAAACATTAAACTATGTAATCTGAAAGCCCAGTTTGAGCACCATGACAGTTTTTAGGCGGGTGCCTAAGCAAGATCACTCACTAATTGTCCATGTTATCAATTATTGCTTGTCTTAGTCAAAGAAAAACTCCAGTTTGTAACTTTAATTCACCTGCAGAGTTTCCAAGCTCTGTAAAGCAATTATTGTGTCAGTATTTCTAGCATTTCACACTCACAGCAGGCTCAGCGTGGCAGGCTTCAAGACACTTTGGTCAGGTGTTATTAGAGCCACAGTCACAGCCCTTACTTTCTGGCTCCCACCTCCACACACAGTTCAGCGGCACCCACTCATCTCAGAGGTCTTTCTTTTTCAAGCACGTTTTCCCCAGGGCCTTGACGTTCTACCCCTTTTTAAAATTATGTGGTCAGAAATAGAGGCACTAAAATATGATCTCAGGGAGACCACGGCTTTTCCTTTCCCTTCATCTCTTCCTTGTCCTCGCCTTTTTTTTTTTTTAGATGGTTTTACCTGAATGACTGTTATAGACACGGGGGATTTATCTACATCCATTATGACTCATAGAGTTTAAGCATCCAGTTAAATCTCTCTAGGCTTCAGTTCCTAGGGTTTTCTAAATTTCTGCTGACAACTCTTTCATATATAGACTTTTTTTCTTAAAAAAGGATTCAACTTTTTAATCATTCTTAACACACAGTTTTTTTTTTTTTTTTTTTTTTTTTTTTAACATAGTGCTTTTTCGTACCCAGAAAGCAGATCTTTATTCTATTCTGGATGATTTAACCTGCACTTTCTATTTGTACAACTCACTTGCAAGTTGCTGCCATTTGGACAGAGTAGTTGAACGAGAAATCATAATATATGTCAAGGGGTGCTAGGGAGTTTCTTTTGCTGGTGTGCACATTTAAAATAAAATCTTTCTAAGAATTCAGAAACTATCAAGATTTCATTGATTAGAAACCCTACAAAGTCTATATAGATAGAATCCATGTGTATTATAAATAATGTATTTCTTCATCATATAAATGGATTGGTATTTATAACCTAGCCATTGAGAATTCCAAATAATAAAACTTCATTTGTGCAACTAAGTTTTATTTAAATAAGTGACATGTTATGTAACAGGTATGCCATTTTTCATGGTGTTCCATTTTTCTGGTTTATGTTTCCTTTAAATAGTCAAGTTCTTAACTTTTCTGGGTTCTTGCCTTCCTCACTAATTGATTATGTTCCAATTTGCTCCATTTGTGTGTGTGTGTGTGTGTGTGTGTGTGTGTGTGTGTTTTGAGACAGAATCCTGATCTGTCGCCCAGGCTGGAGTGTAGTGGCATGATCTTGGCTCACTGTAACCTCTGCCTTGCGGGTTCAAGTAATTCTCATGCTACAGCTCCCCAGTAGCTAGGATTATAAGTGTATGTCACCAAGTCTGGCTAATTTTTGTATTTTTAGTAGAGACAGGGTTTTAACATGTTGGCCCGGCTGATCTCGAACTCCTGACCTCAAGTGATCCGCCCACCTCAGCCTCCCGAAGTGCTGGGATCACAGGCGGGAGTGACCGCACCCAGCCCATTTGTGGTTTTTATATTGTCTCTTACTATGAGATATATTGAATTTAGGTGACTTTCTTAAAACTTACTTTATCATAGTCTGATGCTGGGATATGCTGTCTGTCTTGTCAGATCCGAGATGTCACTGCAGTCCATCAGGAATGCAATGCAATAAAAAGGTGCAGTTTCTCAAATGCAATCAAGGAACATTCCTCATGTTGTTTGCAGAAACAAAGAACTACAGAAGAAAAGCAAGTAGACCCTCTAAATGCAGTCTAATTATACCTTCCTATTAGTGTCATTGCTGTGGTCTAGCCTACATACACAGCTTGTTTTTCTGTTTGGGTCTCTATTTTGGAAATTCTTTCTAAACAGTGCTTAATTTTAGAGAGAGTATAGAACTAGCAGCAGGTGGTAAAAATGTATTTTTGGTTTTTTACATGAAAAACGAAAGAATAACAGATCAGATTTTGGATTATAATTTTAAACTTGAATTTTAGTTTAAATTGATAACTCTCCCCAAAGGTGGCAGCTATAATCATTAATAACATAAGTACTATTCAAGTGCTAGTGTAGAGTTAGTTCTTTAGTTATCTGTGTAAACTCCTATGTTGTCATTTCCTTAAACCAGTTAATCAAGGAATGTAAATTAATTTTAATAGGATTCCAATCACAACCTAAATTTGGAGAAACCCCAAATATGCTGTAAATACCTTCTGCCCACAGGTGTTTTGGGGAACACTCATGCTTCTACTGGCCTCATTTGGCCTAACTGGGGAAATGGGTCTCCTGCAACATCCTTTTGGGAAGGCAATTTGTCAATACACCTCAAAAATCCTCAAAATTCAAATTTTGGAATGACTTTATGGAATTTATCAAAAGGCATTGCATAATATTTATGTTTAAGGATGTCATTACAGTCATTTAACATAGCAATAAAATGGAAATAAATTGAAAAAGTACCCTCTGCTCACAAAATAAGATAATGATGAAATAAATTTAGATTAGTACCATGGAATAATATGTCACCATTAAAATCCTGATACTTATATAGTATTAATTAAAAGTAGTGGAAGTCTAAGTTGTACAGAATACGATGCCTATGGGAAAAACAGCACTCTCTCTCTCTGGATGCATGGGAAGAAAACAGTAGTTCCTTAGGGTAGCAGGATTTATTGAAAAAAATTATTGAGCTTGAGGAACAGTACAGTGTAATGATAAAGAACGTGGAGTTTGCAGCCAAACTGTGTGGCTTCAACTCCAGGCTCAACCATTCATTATGAATAAGACCTTGAACAAATTATGTAATTCTCTGTGCCTCAGTTTTCTCACCTGTAAGATGGGAACTAATGTCATTTACACTATGAGGCTGTTGTGAGGGTTAAATGAGTTACTATGTTTAAAGTCTTTAAAACCTGCTTGGTGCATAAGAAATGCTCCATAAATTTTATCACTATTATTATTTTTATGTGTTCAGCACAGTGCTAAGTGCTGAGTATACGTTGATAATGGAAAAGGCAAGGCCTTGTCTGTAGAAAACTCGTAGTCTGGAGGGGGAAACAAATATTCCCCAAATAATCACATAGATCAGTAATGAAAAAGCATGATCAATGCTGTGAAGAAAAAGAATATGGTGTTTTTAGACGGAATAATTGGGGGAAGAACCTAGTTAGACTGCAGAGTCAAAGCATGCCTCCAGGCAGAAGTGGCATTCAATCTAGGATTTGAAATATGAATTCCGTTGGATGTGGAGAGGAGCAGCATGTCTGTGAAAGCCCTGGGAGGCTGAGAGCTGGGTGCAGGGGAGGTGGGGCAGGGCTAGGGTGCTGCAGTCCAGAGAGCCAAGGGCTCAGGGAAAGGGGAACTGTAGGACAGGCCTGATGGAGGGGAGGAGGTGTCTGGTGGCATTTACCCCAGGGCCACGAGGAGCCTCTGGAGGGGTTTCAGCAAGGGAGGGCTGTGGTCTGATTTCCTTTTGAGGATCACTCCAGTTCTGGAGTGCATGTGGCCTTGGAGATGAGGGTGAGGGATGTGGAGTTGGAAGGAGGCACTGGGCTGGGAAGGGCGGGAGGTAGAGGCAATGGAGGTGAGGTGGCTCAGGGTGGTGACAGCGGTGATGCCAGAAGAGAAAAGATGCCAGACATTTTGGAGGAAGAAGCAGTAAGGCTTGGAGATGTGATATCAGAGGAAGGAGAGGGCTCAGGCTGGTGTCCACGCTTTTCTCTTGAGTCGGTGGGTAGCTGGAAGCCCCCCCCATTCATGGGCCTGGGAGGAGAGCAGCGGGTCAGGAGGCACATTTTCTTCCTTTCATTTTTCTATTATATTCCATATTTTCTCCAATAAACAAGTAAAGACAGTATTTAGTTTTAAAAGTATTTAGATGTAGGCCAACTTAACATTATTTGCTGACAAAAGTACAGGTAACAAACAGAGCAGGAAACAGAAAACGCAGCAAGGAAAGAGGTATCAAAGAATGCATGTAATTTGCTGGGATTGCACTTTTTGGTGTTTATGGAATAGACTATTTTTTGGAAAAAAAAAATCAGATCATATAAGGTAGTCTGATGGGTAGCCTGTTTTCAAATCCCCGTAAAATATATCAAGGGCATTTTCTTACATCACTAATTATACTTAAAATGTATTTAAAGTGTTTGTGATTGATACATAATATTTTTACATATTTACAGGATACAAGTGATATTTTGATACATGCATACAATGTGTAATGACCAAATAAAGGTATTGAAAATATCCATAACCTCAAACATTTATTATTTATTTGTGTTGGAAACTTCAAATCTTCTAGCTACGATGAAGTATACAATACATTGTTGTCACCTATAGTCTCTATTGTGCTACTGAACACTAGAACTTATTCGTGCCATCTAATCGTATGCTTGTACCCATTAAGCAACCCCTCTTCATCCCTTCCTCACAACATATTCTAGCCTCTGGTATCTATCTTTGGACTCTCTATTCCATAAAACACACATTTTTTAGCTCCCATATACGAATGAGAATTTGTGACATTTGATTTTCTGTGCCTGGCTTATTTCACTTAACATAATGACCTCCAATTCCATCCATGTTGCAGGAAATGCCAGGATTTCATTTTTTTTATGGTTGAATAATATTTCACTGTCTATATAGACCCCTTTTCTTTATCCATTCATCTGTTTATGAACACTTGGTTTATTCCATATCTTGGCTATGGTGAATAATGCTGCAATAAACATAGGGGTGCAAGTACCATTTTGATATACTGATTTTCTTTCCTTTGGATAAATACCCAGTAGTGGGATTGTTGGACTGTATGGTATTTCTATTTTCAGTTTGTTGAGAAATCTCCATACTACTTTCCATAATGGCGGTACTAATTTATATTCCCACGAACAGTGTATGAGTTCTCTTTTCTCTGTGTCCTCACTAGCATTTATTAGTTTTTTGTCTTTTTGATACTAGCCATTCTAACTGGAATGAGATGATATTTCATTGTGGTTTTGATTTGCATTTCCCTGATAATTAGTGATGTTGAGCATTTTCCTATATACCTGTCAGCCATTTGTATGTCTTGTTTTGAGAAATGTCTATTCATGTCCTTTGCTCATTTTTTAATGGGATTACTGTTGAGTTGTTTGAGTTACTTATATATTCTGGATATTAGGCCCTTGTTGGATGAATAGTTTGCAAATATTTTCTCCCATTCTGTAGGTTGTCTCTTCATTCTGTGGATTGCTTCCTTTGCTGTGCAGAAACTTTTAGTTTAATATAGTCCAATTTGTCTATTTTTGTTTTTGTTGTCTGTGTTTTTGAGGTTTTAGTCAGAAAATCTTTGCCTAGGCCAAGGTCCTGAAGCCTTTTCCCTGTTCTCTTCTACTAGTTTTATAGTTTTAGGTCTTACACTTAAGTCTTTGAATCCATTTTGCATTGATTTTTATATATGGTCAGAGTTACGGGCTTAGTTTTATTCTTCTGCATATGGATAGCCAGTTTTCCCAGCACCATTTATTAAAGAGGGCACTCTTTCCCCAGTGTATGTTCTTGGCACCTTTGTTGATGATCAGTTGGCTGCAAATACGTGGATATACTTCTGGGTTCTCTATTCCATTTCATTGGTCTACATGTCTACTCTTATGCCAATACTATTCTATTTTGGAGTAAAACATAGTTTTAATAGCTATATAGTATCTTGTTTTGTGGATATGCAATATTTAATTAATTATTAGTCATTTAGATTATTTTCATTTTCCCTCTATTATAGAAACCAATGACTTCTATTAGAGTTTTATCTTTGAATGCATAAATAATAACTTTTTTTTTGTCATTGCCATAGCCATCTTTATTTTCAAACTCTTGCTTCTACTAAGTTAATACAAAGAATATATTAGCACTGTTCCAAACATTGTTTACTCAAATTCTGACTCCAGAGCTTTCCTTATTAACACACACACACACACACACACACACACACACACACACACACACACACCCTATTCACAGAAGGCCTTTGCTGGCATTGCTGACTTAACTGATGCTCTGGACAGACGGTCCAGGTTGATATTGCTGCAAATGTGAAACTGAATATTTAACACTGTCCCATGGCACTTTCTGCCAACAATGGATCAAGTCTTGCACCATGTTTATAACTGTCTTCTCTCTTGCTCCTCTTTCAGCTTCCTTCAGTTTTTCTTCTTTGTTCTTTCCCACACCATCCTATTCATTCATTCATTCATTCATTTATTTTTTAAATTAATAATACTTTAAGTTCTAGGGTACATGTGCACAACGTGCAGGTTTGTTACATATGTATGCATGTGCCATGTTGGTGTGCTGCACCCATTAACTTGTCATTTACATTAGGTATATCCCCTAATGCTTTCCCTCCCCTGGACCCCCACCCCATGACAGGCCCTAGTGTGTGATGTTCCCTTTCCTGTGTCCAAGTGTTCTCATTGTTCAATTCCCACCTATGAGTGAGAACATGTGGTATTTGGTTTTCTGTTCTTGTGATAGTTTTCTGAGAATGATGGTTTCCAGCTGCATCTATGTCCCTACAAAGGACATGAACTCATCCTTTTTTATGGCTGCATAGCATTCCATGGTGTATATGTACCATATTTTCTTAATCCAGTCTGTCATTAATGGACATTTGGGTTGATTCCAAGTCTTTGCTATTGTGAATAGTGCCGCAATAAACATACGTGTGCATGTGTGTTTATAGCAGCATGATTTATAATCCTTTGGGTATATACCCAGTAATGGGATGGCTGGGTCAAATGGTATTTCTAGTTCTAGATCCTTGTGAACCTCAATGATTCCTCAATGATTCCATAAATAATAACTTACTTAAGGTGGATTCTTGGAAATGGAATTGTTCCTCTGAAAGTTCTTAGTATTTTTTTTGTTCCTGCTACCTCTTGTCCTATTCTTTAACTTCTTTGGGGGACATTTTGTTTTGTGTTACCTTCCCTTCCTCTTTTCTGTCTGTCTTTCTCCTCTGCTTTTTTCTTCTCCTCATTTTTCTTAACCTGTCAATTCTTAATCCATTGGGGAGTTTAATCCATTTAAATTATTATTATATATGATGCATTTGGTTTCTTATTGTTTTATGCTTCTTTGATTTTTATATTTTGGACACAAGCTATATTTTCTTTCTTCCAAAGTTTGTGAGTGTTCCTGTTTTTCCAGCCTGGCATCATGCTATGCACACAGCAAACATCATGGAAAAACAAATACATTCTGTTCATAATTCTACTAGTATTTGCTGTTTTCATTCAAGTTTTTCAGAAGCATTATCCAACAGGTTTCTGTAAGTATCATGGTCAATGCTGAAATACCCTCTTTTCTCTTACCTCTATTAGTTTTTGTTCCATTTATTTTATTATATTCTAAACATTAAGATTCCTCTTGCCGGTATTATTCTTTACTGTACATAGAAGACTGTTTTATTTGTACTCTGTTAGTGCAAAAATAATTTTCTAAAATTTTTCATGAGCCCGCAGTAGATCATTTGCAAAGTATTACTCTTCTGCTGAGTGTCTCGGGCGTGGGTCCTTCTCCTTTGTTCTGCATGTTGATGTTTTTCCCTCTTTATTCGTCCCCAGACTGTCCAGACCCTGTTTTTGTCCACAGATGGGGCCTGGGTGGTCCTTCATCTCTTCTCTGCTTTCATGAGACTTAATATTTGAATCCTCCTTTCAGGACTGCAACAAGGGGATGGCTGGGCACGTCTCTGTCTGATGTGTATGGACAGCAGTCTTCTACCTAGACACTTCTGCTCTACACACTGCGATTGCTCTCCTCCACTTTATTCCTGCTCTTAGGTATACCAAAACAACCTAGCAGATAACAGCAGTCATTGCCAGTGTGCACAATCAAGCTGTATTTTTGTTATATGCCCTTACCTATAGGATTTGACAGTTGAGACATCACCTACCAGACTACACTGTATCACAGTACACTCCCTTCTACTCAGTGGTTTTCTGTGAATACCAGTAATTGATTATAGGTTCATAGAAAGAATGGAGTGTGTGTATGCGTGTGTGTGTGTGTGTGTGTGTGTGTGTGTGTGTGTGGTGTATAAGATGGTGGGGTGGGGAAAAAAGAACGAGAGGGAAAGAGAGAGGTGTTGTGGTTCAATGACCTTCAAAGGTATCAGTGTGAATTACTAGAGTTTAGAAACCTGGGACAGTGAGATAATGGGGAAAGGAAGGGCCATTTACCATATAAATACCTGTTACCTCTATAGCCAATCCATGGCATATCACAGCAACAAATATTTACTTTAAATTTATTCAATTTTTTTCATTAAGAAAGGTTTAATTATATTTTATTTAGTCTTTAATTAGAAGGCAAATTTAAGGTTCATTTTGGAAGGATCTCTTCAACAGTGTTAAAATGAAATGCTTTGGCATTTAATAAGTTAGTTCTCAGGTCTCCTCAATGACTAATTTCTCAGTCTTCTGATGGCTGAGATCGAAGGGTATTACAATGATTTCTTTCTTAGGCTTTCTGCAGCATCGTTCCTTTGTCAGAAGGTGAATAATTGTTTGGATGCTAGGGTGTGTGGTTTTGAGGACCAAGTTTAGATGTCTACTGGCAGGAAGAGTCATTCCATAAAGCACCTCATCCTTAAGAAATCATCATAGATATCTTAGCTGCTTCCTTTAAACATAGTGTGTTAGTTTCTGTGGCTGCTGTAAAAGAAGACCACAAACTGGGTGGCCTAAAAGAAGAGAAGTTTATTCTTTCACAGTTCTAGAGGCCAGAAGTCTGAAATCGAGGTGTTGGCAGGGCCACACTCGCCCCGGGAGCATGAAGGGAGAATCAACTCTTGGTCTCATCTAGCATCTGTGGCTGCTGACATGCCTTGGCTTGGGGCTGCAGCATCCCACCAGTGCTCCATGGTCACGCAGCCTCTGTGTCTCCTGTCTCTGCATAATCTCCCTCTGCCTCACTCTCCTAAGGATGTCTGTTACAGGATTTCGGGTCCACTCAGATTACACAGGGTGATATCGTAAGATCCATTACTTAATTATACCTGCAAAGACTCGTTTTCCAAATAAGGTCATATCCATAGTTTCCAAATATTAGGATGTAGGTATGTATATTTTTTTGGGGGACACCATTTCATGCACTACTCACAATTTTTGAAGAGATTTTATGAAGAACAATTAACTTTGTATAATGAAATCCCACAATAGTCTTTTATTGAGCAATTTATTTATTTATTTATTTTTGGATGGAGTCTTGCTCTTGTCGCCCAAGCTGGAGTGCAATGGCATGATCTTGGCTCACTACAACCTCTGCCTCTTGGGTCCAAGCGATTCTCCTGCCTCAGCCTCCCAGGGAGCTGGAATTACGGGTGCCTGCCACCACGACCAGCTAATTTTTGTATTTTTAGTAGAGATGGGATTTTACCATGTTGGCCAGGCTGCTCAAACTCCTGACCTCGTGATCTGCCCGCCTTGGCTTCCCAAAGTGCTGGGATTACAGGTGTGAGCCACCGCACCTAGTCCGAGCAAATTTTAAAGCAAAACCAAGACTTGGGTGTTCATGAGAATGGAGATAAAGGTTATATGTAAATTGGCTTTTTTTTTTTTTTTGGCCGATATTTAAAGAAAGCCAGCAAGCATTTTGATCCACTAATCCCTTGCGACAGTGAGTGAGTTAGTTATTAATTATTTTTTTTTTCCAACTTCTTCTTCAGCAGGGGTGCCCGGCCAAAATGCAGGCAGCAAGAGATCACAGGGCTGCAAACTTTGACATCTGTCCCTTGTGTGAGAGCTCCTTGTATGTGTGGGAATAGATGAAATTGTAAGGCATTGGCCATGGAGAAAAGGCAATGTCTCTATTTTTGACAGGAGAAGTTAAAAGCAGAGGGGCTGGAAGCCGTGGGGCCAGAGCTAGACTTCTAGGGATGTCAGAAAGATGGAGAGATGATCGGGAGGTGACTAGAAAGAAAAGAGGTTCTTTGTTTTTTTTTTGAGACGGAGTCTCGCTCTGTCACCCAGGCTGGAGTGCAGTGGCCGGATCTCAGCTCACTGCAAGCTCCGCCTCCCGGGTTTATGCCATTCTCTTGCCTCAGCCTCCCGAGTAGCTGGGACAACAGGTGCCCGCCACCTTGCCTGGCTAGTTTTTTGTATTTTTTAGTAGAGACGGGGTTTCACTGTGTTAGCCAGGATGGTCTCGATCTCCTGACCTCGTGATCCGCCCGTCTCAGCCTCCCAAAGTGCTGGGATTACAGGCTTGAGTCACCGCGCCCGGCAGAAAAGAGGTTCTTAAAGATCTTAGGATCCTACTTAGATGGCCATCCCAGGTAGCTTGGTGAGGGAAGTTGACAAGTCAGGAATATTTCATATTTCTTGCCATCTCTGTTCCCCAAGCCCCAGGAGACAGGGTATAGGTGGTGCTCAAGCAGAAGAACCTGCATTTGAAAGTACCCTTCTCTAAGGACCTCAAAGTAATTGTTGATTTTTAAAAGCATTTATCTTCCAGAGTTAGCTATTGTTTTATTTTCATCTTTTGAGACCTCAGCTCACATATACCAGGATGACATAGGAAATTAATTTGAAAGTCTCCTGGCTCGAAGGGGGACATTTTTCACCATCACATGGCCTGATCCATCTCAGCAACCTTGACTCTGGCCCTTGGGGTTCCTGAAAGTCAGGCTCACTGAAGGTCAGCCCCAGAAATGAGAGCTGCATGGAAGAAAACCTGACACATTTAGACCAGAAAAGGCTCCTTATTTTTTTTAAAACTTGCACAGCCCACATTGGCTTCCTTGATTGCTATTAAAGAAGAAGAGAGGCAGAACCCCACATTTGTTAGGCACGTCCTACGTGCCAGTCACTTTGCCTACCTGATCTCATTTACTCTTCTCAAGTGAGAAAAATATTACGACTGCAGTTTTGAGAAGGAAAGAAAAGTTCCTGAGAGGTCAAGTCACATGACTGGGGTTTGAGGCTGAAGCAGGGGGCACTTCCTCCTTCCTCTCCACGTGTCCCTCCGTGACCTGCTGGGTTTACTTTTCCCCTTCAGCTTCTTTCACCTAGCCCTCTCCTGACTGTGCTCCAACCACACTGTGTTGTTTTTGTCTGTTTCTTGAACCTACCAGGCTGGTTCCGGCCTTCGTTTCCCTGCTGTCCTTCTTTCTGGAGTGTTTTTTCCTCTAATCGTGGCTTCTGTTTTTTTTTTTTTTCCTCATTTTCTGGCTCTCAGTCCAGTGTCATCTACTCAGTGGATCCTTCCCTGACCAGCCTGTCTGAAGCTGCCATCACCTCCAGTTATGTCGCCCCATTTCATTTCTTCACAGCACAAAACGCTTGTCTGGGGTCTGTTCACCCACTAGAATCTAAACCCCATAATAGCCTCCCTTGTTCACTGTAGCGTTTCGTGGCCTGGCTTGTGGCAAGCCCTCGATATATATTTGTTGAATGAACGAACGAACTAATCGATGAATGAATATATTACCTTCCCGGTGACATTTGCTAGACATTTTGGCACTATTTCCCTCTGTGGTCAACGTAGGCCAATTTTAAGGTGAATTGCGAGGCTGTTTTTTGGACCTGACAAGTTGTCTCACAACATGGCCTATACAGTGTCAAGGCAAAACTGAAGAATATGTATATTAAATTAAAAAATGAGATTGGACAATATAGATAACCAAGCCTTGGTTTTGGGATTTATTTTTCTGTCTGAATTGGTACACCCTTTAGCACTAGGCTAAAGAAACCACACAGAATACAGAGACCTGTCTCAGGTAATGGAGGTGTGAGAGAGAATAGTCCGTTGGTCTTAGTTGACTGTTAGCTCAGCAGCAATTAACCGTGGAACCCAGGTGTTGGTATTAAGGGTTATAACCCATTCATGACTCTCAGCATGAAAGTGAGAGAAATGTCCAAAACTGAACTCATTACCTTCCACCTGAAAATGTTTCTTGTCCAGTATTTCCAATCTTAGCGATGGCACCTGACTAGTATTTTGCCTAAGCCATATTCTACGGGAGTGGGGGTCATATTAGATTCCTCCCTTTCC
This sequence comes from Piliocolobus tephrosceles, assembly GCF_002776525.5. NCBI lineage: Eukaryota > Metazoa > Chordata > Mammalia > Primates > Cercopithecidae > Piliocolobus > Piliocolobus tephrosceles. The sequence goes on along the minus strand of NC_045438.1, from coordinate 57,868,362 downwards.
CTTCAAATAGAAAAGTATTGAAGTGCTGTTGAGGACACTTCTCTGCTTATCTTTTCAGCTATATGTCTTGTTAGAAACCACATTGTCCTCCTCCCACCTGTCAGCCTCATGGTCGCACTAAACAACGTTGCAGATTTCTTTTTCTTTTTCTTTTTTTTTTTTTGAGACGGAGTTTCACTCTTGTTGCCCAGGCTGGAGTGCGATGGTGCAATCTTGGCCCAATACAACCTCCATCTCCCGGGTTCAAGCAATTCTCCTGCCTCAGCCTCCCGAGTAGCTGGGATTACAGGCATGTGCCACCACACCCAGCTAATTTTGTATTTTTAGTAGAGACGGGGTTTCTCCATGTTGGACAGGCTGGTCTCGAACTCCCGACCTCAGGTGATCCACCTGCCTCAGCCTCCCAAAGTGCTGGGATTACAGGCGTGAGCCACTGCGCCTGGCCAACGTTGCAGATTTCATAGTGCATTGCACTATTTCAGAATTCTATGCCTTTGCTTGTGCTGCAATGAGAGTGTCTTCTCTTTCTGTCTGCCTCTCAACACACTCTTGGTTTTCAATACTCAAATCAAGTGTCATCTTCCTGTTGAAACCTTTCCTGTTTCTTTTCACTGATAGAATTAGCTACTCTTATCTATGGGTATCTGGTACACCTCATATACACTTAATCCATCTATTTCTGTAGTGCTGAGCATAGCACCTGATTTGAAGTACTCCATGCCTGCCTACTAAATGAAAATTTCGATCGATAGGAGGTTGAGGGAGTCGGCTTCCTTTGCTCTTAACTAAATCTATAGTGTGGTGAAGTGATTCTCATGGCAACCCCTAAGTCTGTGTAGCTGAGAGGTGGAAAAGCCTGGGATTTAGAAATTCACGATGGGTGCTCTACACAGTGTGTCATGGATAATCTTTACATGAATAATTGACAGTTGACTGTGGCATCATCAATTAGTAATGGAGGTCAGTCTTGTTTCATTAGAATGTAACTTCCTGGAGGTACAGCTTTTGCTCATTTATGTCTGAAATTTTTTAAAAGTACAGTGTCAAAAATAGTGTGGGTGCTCAAAAAGTTGAAAATAAATTAATCAAGTATATCAGGTTCCAGAGTGACCAAAGGAGAGGCTGATATTCAGGAAACCCATTTGCTCTCATTAATAAAACAATCTTATCCATATTAAAGTAACAGTAGATGAGGATAGGAAAAGGATCTATTAGTGTGGTCCAGCTGCGGACCTCTAAGATCATTCCTTCCTTCACGGAGCTCATGAATAATAAAATAAATCGGTGTGACACCAGGGAATAAGCTGTAAAGTGTCACAAAATGCCAGGAACAAAATCCATCCAAAGTGCTCTTTTTCTTCCTGAGGAAAAACCTAAAAGAACTTTTCTGATTACCTGACAGTCCATTTAATCCCCAGGAAACATTCCTTTGTTATAGTTTCAAGGAGAATTACTTGAAATAATCCTTTGTACAATGTGCCTGGTTCTATTTTAGTTTTAAATCGTGTCCCCTTTCTTTTTGAATTTGTTAAAAAAAAAAAAAAAGACATCTAATCAATGCCCAAGTGGAAGTGGTATGGCCAAGTCTGAGTTTCTTTCTCTCCAGGATGAAGTTACCTTTTGTGTAGAGGCCCTTTTAAGAGAGACTTGAAAGACTTCAGGAGCTGAGAAAGAATACAAAAAAAATCCTGAATGTTATAATTAAACTGTACGGACTTAACCATCTCTCTTGAATATTATTGAAGAGGAGCATGCTTTTGACCAACTCCATGAACGGATGCTCACGGTGACCCAGATTTTAGGGTACATGGGCATTTCTCAGATAAATGCCTATGAGAATTCAGAGCACCTGGTCAAGCGGGGAGACACAGCCTTACCAGCAATCAGGTCTGGTCAACTGCTTATTAGTTGAAAAGTGGTGATAAAGAAGAAAAAGAAAGCGAAGGAAAAAAGTCCAATATCCTTTATGCCTTTTAGACGTTCCCACATTTTGGCTTGGAAATACATCAAAGCAACACTAATAAAGAGAGAAAAAACTCAGGGGGATTTTAATCGAGAAAATAAGACATATTTAAGTTTACACGTATGGACTCTGTCTAGGAGATAAAGATAAGTGCCTTTAGGGTGATCTTGCTGGTGGACACCCCTCCCCCATTCTGGAGTATCATTGATGGGGATTTTTTCATCATAAAATCATCAGCCAGGGTTCCTGTAGAAGTTATGCTGTGCTTTTCCGACTTAAATATTTTCTTATCTCCTTCAGATTTTTCTTTTCTCTTTCCACTCTCCAAGATGGGTAAGGAGGTGGGAGTGAGAAGCAGATGTAATTCCTGATGCAGTTGTAATGTTTCCCAAACTCATTCCACCCTATAGCTCAATCCAAAATCCAAATGCAAAACGAATTAATAGTGAACATGGATGCAATAATTCAGGCCATTGCTCAGGCACTTTTTTTTTTTGTCTTTCAAAAATATATTGCTTTTTTTCTTCTTCTAGAGACAGAATTTCTGTTTGATCTTTACATAATAACATAATGTTAAACCACAGGTTTTTTTTTTTTTTTTTTTTTTTTTTTTTTTTTTTAATAATGAAAACTGTTCTAGTAATTTTGGGCTAGCTAGTTGCAAGGAAGATTCATGAAAACTTAAGATGGCAACTTTGTTCACACAACTGTTCAAGGGATTTCAAATTTTTCTTAGAACTTTTTTCCCCCTTTTACTTTATTTTAGAGAAGAATGGTAGATTCCATGACTGCGTTTTAAAACAAACGTTTAGTTAAAAATAATATCCAATTTGGCCTTAACTAGAGCATGGCAGAAATAACAAAAGGCAGTTAATGTGGTATGAACTAAATGCTTGTGTCAAGTGGCTGGCACATTATCTTCGTGTCTTTAACAAGGAGGACTTCACTTGCAGAAATGGCTCTTGACAAAGTTAAGTGGTCCTAAATATTGTTTGGGAAATTGCCCTTATTTTGTGTGCTTCTTGTTCCAGTAATGGAACCCATGAGCAGTAGATAATTGTAGGAGCCTCATCTATCAAATAATATTAGAAGTCAACAGCTATAATCTGAGCCACTTGCTTTACACAGCTTTTCTCTGTATTTTCTGTTCAAATTGTCAGTTGTTACCTGTAAGTGTCCCCATTCCCTGTGGTTGATAGAAGCAAAAAGATTTAAGTAAATCAGGAGGTGAGCAGTGTGCAGGCTTGGGCACAGGCCCCATAGCCAGCACACCACAGCAGATGATGACAGCTCCCTGAATAGGGAAAATCATGGTTCTTTGTACTGCATTCTATGTTACTATTACTGGTGCAGAGGCTGGGTGAAAGGGTGTTTTTAGAGATACTCTGGGCAGTTAAAAACTGAGTTTAAGAGGGTCAGAAATAAACCTCTCATTACTGGAGGGTAAACACGCAGAGCATTTCAGCATTCTGACCTACTTTGGTTTGTCTCGCATGCCCCTGTGTTACAAGCAAAGTTGTACAAAAATACAGTTGTGCAAGCTGGGTGGTCGGTACTTAGGTATTTACTGGCTCTCATAAACTTATTTGTAGGAATAAAATATTTCATAATAAAAAGGAGAATGTTAGTTTCGTTGGAATAGTTATGATACGTGTCTTTGGTTGCTTTCTCTATCAAAGAAAATTCATAAAAATACAAAAATCAGTAACCTAAAAACAGGAAGACACCTCAGCCAATGGTAGAGAGTTTTATGCATAGGAGCATTATATACAGATCATATAGTTATATAAATATATAAATTATATATGTATCTATACATATTTATATATAAATTATACATATTATGCATATAAATTGTAGGATCATGTTGTGAAGTATCCTGCTTTTCCCCACTTAACATATGTTAAACATATTTCTATGTTCATAAATATTCATTTAATATACCATTTGATGGCTGCATCATATTCCATTCCTTGCATTCCCTATTGGTGGATATTTAGAGTACTTTCACATTGTCACCATATAAACACAGCTGCGACGAATATCCTTGTAGCTAAGACCTTATCAGCATTCATGATACCGTCTTTAAAATTATTAGAAGGATTAATGGTTTAAAGGGTTTGTACAAAACAGGGCAAACCAATTTCTGCTGTTACAAGGAGTATGTGAAAGATTCGGAAGTGCTTTCTTCCCTTGGCATCGACTATGTCCAAATGCTTTGTAGATATTTACAGCCATGGAGAGATGGTTGAGGGAGGCGTGGGGGGTGGGTGTTGCGAGTTGTTGGGCACCTGTGGATGGTGGCAACCTGGGACAGCTTCGGCAGGAAAGAGGGGGCATTCTGAGCAGGGGGCATTTCCTGTGGTTGGGGAACTGCACAGTCTGAGGCACAAGGATGGATACAAAGGCACAGAAATAAGCAGCCTGGCTGACTGTAGCCCGGCAAAGGTGGCTGTGTGGCAGGTGGGGTCTGCTGTCTTTCCCAGTGATCTTTCTTTTCTTTGAACTTCTACAGAATTTACATTATATCATATACTTTAACACAGCAAAACTATTCTCTGACAGTGTTCAGCCATTGAATATTTGGTGTTGCTTTCCCCATGGGATTATGGATTCTTCAGAGGTAAGGAACGCCACAGGTAAGTGCCCAGAGGACCCAGTGTGGTCAGGGAAGAGACAGTGTGATTAGCAGAGGTTGGAAAACTTGCTTCCTGGGCTGAGCTGCCTCTCCGTGTTTTTGAACACCAATAGTTTTGCCCATGAGGTTTTTTTCTTTTATCCATGACTCTGTTTAGGAGAGAGATCTGGGGTTATTAAACATCACTTGCACTTCCACATTTTTTTTTTTTTTTGAGACTGAGTCTCGCTTTGTTGCCCAGGCTGGAGTGCAATGGTGTGGTTTCGGCTCACTACAACCTCCACCTCCTGGGTTCAAGCGATTCTCCTGCCTCAGCCTCCCAAGTAGCTGGGATTACAGGCGCCCACTGCCATGCCCAGCTAATTTTTGTATTTTCAGTAGAGATGGGGTTTCACCATCTTGCCCAGGCTGGTCTCGAACTCCTGACCTCGTGATCTACCCTCCTCGGCCTCCCAAAGTGCTGGGATTACAGGTATGAGCCACTGCACCCGGCCACTTCCACTTTTTTTTAAACCACTGATTTAAAGATTCAACCCCAACGATCAATCCAGTGCTTCTGTTTTCTATTTTTAGTGATATGGTTTTCAGGCATTTCATTGACCATCAGTTTCCCAACTTGACTACTGTTCCTCCCAATCAGAAAGTGTTCTGGGGCTGGTTTGTCATTGCAGGCCATGGCTGCTCAGAAAGTAGAAATATAAATCAGCGTCTCTATGTAGCCTTTTTCCAGTGGGGTAGTAGATAATAATTTATTCTCAAAAGCTGGTCTTCCTATGGCTTTTTGTGCTGGGCTGTACCAAATGAAGCATGAGGTCAGGTGAGAAGGCCGCCAATGGCTCTTTGTGGGGTTCAATGGAAAGGCATTTAATTCAACTGGAATTTCCCATACCGGGGACTCGGGCCCAGCAACAGCTGTGCTTTTAAGGCTTTGATTGCTGCAGAATCACCTCCCCAGCTAATGGAAAGTCTGCGTTTCTATTTCTGTTATTAAATAACGGGCACAGGGCTAGAGCCATGGATGCTTTTCTATCCAGAGCTGATATTTCAGCCTCGATGCCCTGGGACATAGCTATTTGCATTTCTAACATGAAAAATGTTCTCATATGGCATTTCAACAAAATATTTATATAGTTCAATGGTTGTTCAAGACACCAGTGAAGAAAGAAAGGCAATAATTTTTACAGTTGTGTGATAAAAATTACCAATTGCTGTTAGAGATGTGCCATGTGACCCTCCTCTAATGCATGCTGCCTACCAAAAAAAAAAAAAAAATAGTCAGTAGAAATTCAAAATGATGAAACTGTGTTTGAAGTTTCAGCAATACTAATGGAAAATGGGATGTGCTACTGAGATACAAAGCTGTGGGTGGCAGACATGATACCTGGAAGGATCTTCCGATACTTAGAGTTGTTTTAAGATTACATGGAAAATTAAAGCTAGGATTATACGAATACTTCTTTACCTGGATAATTATAAAGTAAGGTAAAGTGGAGCACTAATCTGTGCATATGAGTGTCACTGTTAGTGCATTGTTCTCCAGAATTTAGATTGCTGGAGAGCAGGTTGACCATTCGCTTAACTGCTATAAATTTGAACATCATAATTTTCACAGTCAATAAATAATTATGAAGGGCTGACTTTGTTTTGGACTGACTTTGTTTTGGAATGCATATGTTCATTTACTGGTCCATAATTTACTAGTCCCTAAGAAGTTTGCTATAAGGACAAACAAATTCATACATCTATTGAAGATAAAGAATTTATTCAGGAAATACTACGTACCCAGGCCTCCAGCCTGTATTATTACATTTCTACAATAACACTGCAAGGTACTTTGAATTAATTTCAAGGTACAGATGAATAGATAGAGGCCCAGAGAGGTTAAGTGATAAAGATAAGAAGTGGTTAGGTGTAAATCAAACACAGGTGATCATGATCCCCAAGGCCCAACCACTCTGTTACACTGACTGCTTTACTAGAACACTTTATATTTCTGAGACAGACCTGTAGGGTTTAAAAATGACTATGTTGATCACAAGATAGCAATATTTAATTCCATTCAATTCCATTCCTTTAAAGGAAAAAAACACTCATCCATGTGTAGCCGATTGCTTTGCCTTCTGTATGTCTGTTTTGTGTGTGAAGGTTTATAGCTATGTATTGACTTTCTTCACTATCTAAGTTTATGCACCTAATGATTGTTATTAGTATGCTTAGTGACCTTCTCTAAAAATTTTACAATAAGAACACACCTGAAACAACTCATCTAAGTAGCTTTTAGTTGGTAAAATGCCTTCAGTGGCCAAACTAAAACCGTATATACTCATTTACGTGAATGCTATTCTTGCAATTACTGTTGGAGTGACAGTTTCTCTGAGGTATTTGAATGATACAACTTGTTCAAATTTAATGCTGTCTATTATGAACTCTGCTGCATGCTGTTAATAGCTGGAAGGCATTGATTTTGTTTTCTGCTCTCTTATCTCAAGCCCATACATTTTGCTTGCATTATTGACTGTTCTGATCATTTCATGCACCATCTCTTTAGAAGATGTATAAATCAATGTCAGCTATGAAACTTAAGTTGTTTATTAGGCTGCCATGTAGGTTTACACCTTCATGAGAATCATCTAATGTGGTCGGTGTCAGATGTTTCAAACAATTGTTGACCAGGTCTGATGAAAGAGGACAGCTTTGGAACAAGTCACCACTGGAGTAGGAAAGTTCATTCAATTATTTATTTGGGTCACATGTTATACTTGACTGGATGCACTTTTTAATGATGTTAATTAACTTCTTCAGGGTGTTAAATTAGTTTAGAACTGCTATGATTATAGCATGACATAAATTGGACTCTCTATTATAAGAGATGCATTTGAGTTTTGCACACAAAAAGGATATTTTGTACTGAATTAGTGCAAATGAAACCACATTGCTTATGTTTGAGCATACTTGATAGAAGACCCATGCAGACTTCAGATCAATTTCACACTTGAATCACAGAGTCAAAAAACAAGTGCAGGAGCCTGAAAGCCTGTCCGTCATTTGATACAATTACCAAGTTCTTTATCCAGTATCCAAAGAGTATCAAATTGCACCTCTAATCTAATAAAAAGTGTTTTTCATAATTAAGGCAATCACGAAATACCCTGCAAAATCCATTCTTAAGGTTCACCTTCTAAACACTTCCTGTGCATAAAGCAAATTTTGGATTAGTTTAGACTTTATCTCTTTTCCCTAATTTTTATAATGCTTTTGATTCATCTCTTCTACTTAGGATTTTGCAGGGCATTTTTCAAATATGGAGATCTTTTCTTCTCCTGGTACGAAAGGTGAAGGGTTGCACAGGGCGGCATTACTTATAGCCAATTTCTGGGGCAGCTGTGGTTCCACTAATATTAAGTGCCTCATTCCTCCCACATGTTGTGGGAGGTGGGTTTGGAAAGCCCTCCCTCAGCAGTCGGTCACCTGGACCTGGCTATGATCTCAAAAAGTTGCTCACTAGTTAAAAATTAAGTTCAGAAGAAAAAAATGGTAATCAAATTTTCTTTAAGTATTTATTGCCTGGATTAAAAAAATTAACTCATAACCAAATATAAGTTCAAGGAACAATTATTTTTTAAGTTATACATTTGTGTGAGAGATGCTTTATAGAGGGTTGAATTGTGTCCCCCAAAAGATATGTCCACCTTAAACTTTAGAATCTGACTTAGGGAATACGGGTCTTTTCAGGTAAGTATATTGAGATCATTCTGGATGAGGGAGGGTCCTAATCCAATGGTAAGTCCTTGGGAGAGGAGAGGAGAGGAGAGGAGAGGAGAGGAGAGGAGGAGAGGAGAGCAGGGGAGCAGGGGAGGAGTGGGGGGCCAGGAGGCAGGGGAGGAGGCGGGAAGTGAGGAGGGGAGGTGGGAGGAGGGGAGCCAGATGAAGACAGAGGCAGAGATGGGAGTGGTATAGCCCCGAGCTAGGAAAAGTTCAGCAACACCAGGGACTGCCAGAAGCCCGCAGAAGCCAAGACAGAAGCATGGAACGGGCTCTCCTGCAGGTCCTCCAGAGGGAACTAGCCTGCGGTCACCTTGATTTTGACCCTCTGGCCTCCAGACCTGTGAGACAATGAATTTCTGTTGTTTCAACCCACCAACTTTGGGTAATTTGTTATGGCAGCCCTAGGACACTCATCCATCCCCCATGCACTTACATCTGACCACTGATGTTGCTTCACTGAGATTCTGTCTCTTCCTTTCAGGAGTGTGCTCTCCCCGGAAGGCCCTTTGCTCCCTCTTCTGCTTGCTGAGCTCCCCCATGCTGCCCAGGCCAGTTTATCGATCCCTTGCTCTGCTTGGTTCCTTAACCCTCCTTTTCCCTGGGTGTTCATAGCACATGTCTCAGTCTGCCCATGCTGCTGTAACAAAATCCCTAAGACTGGGTAATTTAGAAACGATGGAACTGTATTTCTCACACTTCTGGTGGCTGGAAAGTCCAAGAGCAAGGCATGGGCAGATTTGGTGTCCAGTGGGGGCCGCTCTCTGCTTCCAGGACAGCGCCTTATTGTTGTGTCCACACATGGCTGAAGGGATAGACAGTAGGAGGGCAAAAAGGGACACGCTCATTCCTGCTCCCTCCAGCTCTTCTCTAAAGGCACTAATTCCATCCATGAGAGTGGAGCCCCCAAAGCCTAATTACCTTTTAAAAGTCCTTCTTCTTAATAGCACTACCTTGTGTTTAAGTTCCAACATATGGGCCAGGCGCGGTGGCTCACACCTGTAATCCCAGCTCTTTAGGAGGCCGAGGTGGGTGGATCATGAGGTCCGGAGATCGGGACCATCCTGGCTAACATGGTGAAACCTCGTCTGTACTAAAAATACAAAAAATTAGCCGGGCGTGGTGGCACGCGCCTGTAGTCCCAGCTACTCGGGAGGCTGAGGCAGGAGAATGGTGTGAACCTGGGAGGCAGAGCTTGCAGTGAGCTGAGATCACGCCACTGCACTCCAGCCTGGCTGACTGAGCGAGACTCTGTCTCAAAAAAAAAAAAAAAAAAAGGTTCCAACATATGAACTTTGGAGGGACATGTACAGTCACACCACAGTGGCATGTTGTGTCAGTGTGCGGAATTGTGCTGCTTGTGTCTGCCTTATATTAAGTGGTAAGTATTTATGTCCTTTCTTAGAGCAAAGGTGCTACGACGTCTGGAAACACGTCTTGTTCAGCTTTACATTTGCTGGAATGCTAACACAGACCTTCATCTACAGTCAGGTTTCAAAATATGTTGAATCGAATTGCATGGCATCCTTTGCCACGAGAAAAATTTTGTTGTTGTTTCACAATTTGGGTATCAAATTGTGTATGCAGAAGAAATTGAAGCTATGGGAGAAGTAATTTCCAAAAGCCAAAACTCGATGATTCTAAAAGCAAATGTTGTGAGAGCTGCTTATATTTCAATATGTTTTTGAATGAAAATATGTTGTTCAATGGATAATTTCAAGTCCAAATACATTCCCAGGGAATATGATGTTGAATCATACTTACAGTTGGGGATACTTAATTCACTGTGTTAATCAGTATGCATTTGACTTGTCTATTTTTATGGGAATTAGTTACTCAAATATTCTTCTGAAACATGTTATACTTTCATAATAAAAATATGCCTCTAAAACTCTTCATTCAGGACTTTAAAAGCACCTTATTCACATCTAGTTGACTTTTGATCATTTTGTTTAGCTATTTATGCAAGACAATGTGTTTGAAAGCACTTTTAGAACTGCCGTGTGCAATACATACTAATTATGAAGTTTGAAAAGTGGTCCTCAACTCTGAACTGCCAAATGCAGGTAAGCACTCAGCAGTGGTTCATCACAGTTCAGATAATCTTTTGTGTCCCATTTTTGTGTGGTGCATGCTTCCTGGATTTAAGCCCTTTAGTACCTTTTCTGTGGCGTAGGTCCCAGTGTTGCTGCTCCCACTCTCTTGATGTTAAAGATTTTGGCAGAAAGCCAAGTGCGCTATTGCTATGGTTTGGATCTGTGTCCCCGCACAAGTCTCATGTTGGATTGTAATCCCCAGTGCTGGAGGTGGGGCCTGGTGGGAGGTGAGTGGATCATGGGAGTGGATTTCTCATGGATGGTTTAGCACCATTCCTCTTGGGGCTGTCCTCGTGATAGTGAGTGAGTTCTTGCTAGATCTGGTTGTTTAAAAGTGTGTGGCCCCTCCTGCCTCCTTGTTTCTGCTTTGTGCATGTGACATGTGTGCTCTCCCTTCACCTTTTGCCATGATTGTGATTGCTGAAGCCTCCCCAGAGGCCAAGCAGATGGCGACACTGTACTTCCTGTAAAGCCTGCAGAACCGTGAACCAATGTGTTGAACAAATAAGCAGTAGTCATGATTTTGTTATAGATGATCATGAATTAAACTACCTAAATTGAATTCATTCAACAAATATCTATTGTTCCAGGCCCTGGAAATAGAACAAAGGTGTCACAGTGTCTACCTTTTCAGGGAGAAGCCAGATATTTAAATAGGACATTCAAGGGTAAGGGCAGTCTAAGATACAGTCTGAGCTGTATCATGGGCACCCATGATCAGCCAGGCTACTCACAGATCAACTTGACCTTTTCTGGTTAAATATCGCAGAATGTCCAAATGTCTTTATCTCCTTTCCCTCCCCTAATCCAGTGGAAATGGCAGCAAAAGAATAGAAGTGGATAAACCCACAAACACAAAGAAAAGGCGATCGGAGACACCAGCAAGTAAGAGAATATTCCCAGAAGCCTGGAGTGGCAAATGAAAGAGCAGAGTAGAGGAAGTTACAATCCAAGGGGCTTCATAGGGGAGACTGTGAAGGGCGAGCCAGTCCACACCACAGCTGGACAGAATAAGGGCTCTGAGGGTTCAGTTACTGTGGAAGGCAGTGGGTGGGGAGGCACCAGACTGGGAGCAGGAGATTGACAGGAAGTTGGGGATGCAGTGCTTGGGCCCCTTGGGTTCCTGCCTCAGTTCATGTGTCCAGTTGATGACCCCCACAGGCAGGAGGTAAGTTATTTATTTATTTATTTATGAGACAGAGTCTTACTCTGTCACCGAGGCTGGAGTACAGTGGTGCTATCTCTACTCACTGTAACCTCTACCTCCCAGGTTCAAGCGATTCTGCTGCCTCAGCCTCCTGAGTAGCTGGAATTACAGGTCCTTACCACCACACCCAGCTAATTTTTGTATTTTTTTTAGTAGAGACAGGTTTCACTATGTTGGCCAGGCTGGTCTCGAACTCCTGACCTCAAGTGATCTGCCCACCTTGGCCTCCCAAAGTGCTGGGATTACAGGCATGAGCCACCATGCCCAGCAATAAATTTTTTTTTTAAATAAATGAAACCAAACAGAACTAGGAGTTAGCAACAACAAGGCACAGTGAAGGGCGGGGATGGAGTGGATACTTAAGCACAGGGTCTGAAATGAATATCTGTAATGACTTCCTGGTCCTTATCCTCTACTCTGCTCCCCAAGTACTGGAAGGCAGGCATTGCATCCTAACACCCCTCCCATTGGCCCCCCAACTGCCATATATATTTATTCAGAACAGGAGGTTTTTAGATTCTTCTCTGGAGAAATAGATCTTTCCATATTGACATTTAAGTCATTCTAGTGAAAAAACCGACTTACCATCTCATCATAATATAGTGAAGCCTATGACTTAGCAAGGCCAATCGAGGCAACTAGAGCTTCCATCTAGAGTTTTAGGGCTCCAGTCTGAAATAAAAGCAGGCAGCTGAGATCACCACCCATTTGCGGAGGGTCTCCAAAATGAGAGAAGCTAAAGCAGACAGGAGAAAAGAAATTTTAGAGGAAACAGAGGCATGGCAGGGAACTGAAGAAAATGTCAAAAAAGAGACTATTCTGTTTTGTTTTTGAGACAGGGTCTCACTCTGTCACCCAGGCTGGAGTGCAGTGGCATGATCATGGCTCACTGCAGCCTTGACCTCCTGGGCCCAAACAATCCTTCTGCCCACCTCCCTAGTAGCTGGGACTACAGGCACGCACCACCATGCCTGGCTACTTTTTGTAATGTTTTTTTTAAAATTGAGATGAGGTTTTGCCGTGTTGCCCAGGTTGGTCTCAAACTCCTGGGCTCAAGCTATCCTCCCACCTCAGCCTCCCAAAGTGCTGGGATTATAGGTGTGAGTCGCCATGCTCAGCCCACCCTCCAAAATTCACTTTAATTAATTCAGGAGAGACGGAAAGATACGGCATGTAAGAAAGAAGGCAAGGATACAGTGAAAAAGGAGCAACTAGAAGTGCTGTTGGAAATTAAAAACAAGATAATAGAAATAAAATTCCAATACAGAGACTGAAATGAAGTTCAGGAAATTTTTCTAAAACAGAACAAAACAAAGTATCTATCTAACCCCTCCTCCTGCTCCACACAAAACACAAAACTAAGAGATGAAATATGAGAAAAGATAGGAATTGAAGGATTATCCTAGGAGGTCCTATGTGGCCAATATGAAAGCTCCAAAAGGAAAGAACTGAGTAAGTGGAAGAGAGAGAAATATTAATGATCTAATACTAGAAAAATTTCTACTGCAGAACATGACATTTTTTAATTGAAAGGGCCTATTGTGTATTCCAGCACAGTGAAGGAATATACACCTCACATCAAGGCATTTTATTATGATGTACTAGCATACATGAGAAAGAGAAGATCTTAACAGTTTCCACAGTGAAAAAGTCATACTGGGAACCAGAATGGCATTGGATTTGTTAATAGCAAGCCTGAATGTGAGAAAGTCTTTAGAATTCTAAGGGAATATAATTATTAGTTAGAATTTTGTACCCAGAGAAACTACCATATGTGAAGGTAGAATAAAATAATTTCCTGATGTGAAAGGACTCAGAAATGAATTTCTGATTATATACATATATATGTATTTATGTATGTATCTAGAATATATCATTGCATATTATATGTATAATGTGTATATATATACACATACATATAAAATATATTAAACATTTTTAGAGGAGACTTCTCTGGCAATGTGAGAACAGAAACCAGTAACATAAAGAGAATGACTAGGGCCCTGCAAAAGGGCTGAAACACAAGAAAGTGGGGGAAAGAAAGTCTGAGGGTGTCAGAGGAATCCCAGGCCATTGGTTCATTACCTGGTCCTACCTTCCCCTTTCAAATATAATCAATATGCTGACTTTTACATTTAGCATTACCTTGCTAGTTCTTCATAAATTTGCCAGGTATATATTTCCAAACATTATGTCATGCAGGAGGGCAGAAGGGTTTGGGTGAAAGGTTGTTAAGGAAAAAAAAATACCTTATATGGGCCAGGTGCGGTGGCTCATGCCTGTAATCCCAGCACTTTTGGGAGGCTGAGGCAGGTGGATCACTTGAGGTCAGGAGTTCAAGACCAGGTTGGCCTGTCTCTACTAAAACAGAAACAAAAACAATTAGCCTGGCATGGTGGCACACACCTGTAATCAATCCCAGCTACTGGGGAGGCTGAAGCATGAGAATCCCTTGAACCTGGGAGGTGGAGGTTGCAGTGAGCTGAGATCATACCACTGCACTCCAGCATGGGTGATAGAGCAGCACCCTGTCTCGAAAAAAAAGAGATTCTATGATAGTTTTGAGCTTTTGGTAAATAATATTGATGTGTATTTGTTAGATTTGATAACATATAAAAATATTTGAGATAGATATTAGAAAACTAAGCAAATGAAAAACAAGAACACATTAACACCCATTTCTCTCTCTCCTACTTGATTATGAGCTTGTGGAGGGAAACAGTCTTGTGTTCTCCACACCTTTCTACTCGGTGCCTCGCCTCTTGTTGGGGACGTAATACACCTTGATGATGACATTGCAAACACCCTGATGAGCAAATGTGCTCTCTTATGTACCAATCTATATGTGAAATTATCTCTGTGATTTCATAGTAGTAAACTTGTTTCTTCTGGGAAATGGTCATGCTATATTATCAGACAACAAATGCTTAATAACCTATGATATTTTTTCCATTTTCTACATTGCCTACTACAAACTTATTGTCTGCTAGAAACTCCATTCAAAATTAGGGTGCTTTGTTTCTTTGAAAGTTTGGTAGCTTCCCTGTGGTCCATATTTTCTGGGTCCATATCTGTGGGAAGTTTATCAGATATGTGTCAAGTTTGGGGTTCCTTCAGAGAAGATTTAGATTTGCTTTAGTTAGATGCTTAAGGGACATGGGCAACCCGGGATCTCTTTACACGTCTTGGTTTTCCAGTATGCCAGATGCTGTGATTTTGAAATACAAGCTCATCTGAGGGGGCTTGGTGGAAAGATTTTTCTTTTCAGCCCTAAGGTTTAAGACAGGACCTTTCTTGTGGTTTCCTGGAGTATGGAGGGTTTATTTTTTGGTTAACCCTTGCTGAGAGTACAACGCTTTGGGGTGTTCTACCCTCATGGGGTGGAGTGTGTATCTCTTATGTCACTTCTACCTTAGGCTTTGCCCTTGAAGACCAAGCTCAAGTTCATCTGGTGTGGCAGCTTTGGGGCTTTCCTGCTCATCCAGAGTCTGGCTTTTACCTGAATTTTGGCTTCTGAGTACTTCTTACTTTCTTATCAGCTCATCGATGTAGATAAAAATAGGTTTTAAATTTTATTAAGCATTTGTCATTGTTTATAGCCAACGGTTTTGTTAGAGTATCTAGCTTACCAAACTATTGGAAATAAAAGGCAAAAACTCATTTCAAGTAAATAAAATGATATCCTTACAATACCAATAATCAATTCACTCCTTTATAGCGAATTAGACAAAGCAAATGAGTCCAATTAAAATTTCTCTGACTTGAAAGACTGACTGGACACTGGTCAAGTAATTAAAAGAAATGTGAATTCTGAATACTGAAAAAAAGAAAAAAAAAAAAGCAACAAAGCAAAACACAACAGTGTATGCAGTCATTTGTCTGGTAACATGCTTCTTTGACTGAGGCGGGAGGCTGGACAAGTTGACCTTTCAATGCCCCTTCAGTTCTGTCATTTTTATGACATTTGTGAGGGAAAAAGCTAGACTTTCAGAACAGTTTTTCACTGTGAATTTGTGAAGTGACATTATGAAACTGGTCTAGTTTCTATCTGTCAATTTCAACTTCCTGCGGTGAAATTTCCAGGTACTGAGTTTTACTCTGCAGGACACAAATTTCTTTTTCTTGTGATTTTTCTGTTTTCTTAGGCTTTCAAAATCATATACAAAAATGTGTTAAGAATGGTTCCCTCCATCTGTAGCCATAGGGATTTCCCTTTGGCTTCTCTGTAGATAGACCAAGCATCAAAAATAACAAAATCAATTTTCCATTAATAGCTGATAGTGTGGTCAGTGCAAAGATTAAGGGAAGGAAAATACTTTTAGTATTCAGAAAGATTTTGTCATTGCTGTAAGTCACCAAGGTCTTTTGTGACACAGCCAGCATAGAAATATACACGTAAGGGGTTATTCAATGATGTGGAATTTGATGTCTGATGCCTTATTGGTCCGTAAAAGTTTACCACTGTGTGACAGATGGTGGCTCTCCCTTTCAGTCACTGGCTTGTTAGGGTACGCTGTAGCCATTGTTGTCTCGTAGGTCTGCAGAATTGATGGTAAAAAGTAGTTTGACCTGCGTAAAATTTATTATCTTATACTAACTATATCATAAAATAGGCTAGGGACAGTGACTCATACCTGTAATCCCAGCACTTTGGGAAGCAGAGGAGGGAGAATTGCTTGAAGCCAGGAGTTTGAGACCAGCCTGGGCAACATAGTGAGACCCATCTCTACAAAAAAATGTAAAAATTAGCCAGGCATGACGGTGCCAGCTTTAGCCTGTAGTCTCAGCTACTCCGGTGGCTGAGGTGGGAGAATTGCTTGAGCCTAGAAGTTCGAGGCTGCAGTGAGCTATGATCACTTACTGCACTCCAGCCTGGGTGACAGAGTGAAATTCCATTTTTAAAAAATAATATAAAATAAAATAAATATACATATAAATAAAGTAAAAATACAATCTTATGTTAAAGAGTTTGAAAAACTCACAACAGAGCTGTATGCTTTGCAAAATATTTTCCTATGTCCTCTTTCAGTTGATCTACATAATAACCTCATGAGGCAGGCAGGGCAGACGTAATTCTCACCATTTTGCCCTTGTGTTCTCTTGCCTGTACCTCTGATGACACTGCCTTCCCCCAGGGCCACCCGATCTTTGCCAGACTAACTCTCACTTACTCCTGTTGCCCCCAACCCCAGGAAATTAAGTTGAAGATACAAAAACGTATCAAACATCCATTGTCCCACCATCTTCAATTAACAGCCATGAACACCTTGACTTATTTACTGTCTTTTAAAATAAATAGCACATTACAGATACTGCTGAAGCCTCTTTTTACTCCCTTCTCACTCTTCTTCCCAGAAGAAATTCCTAATATGTCTGTTCAACCAACCCAGAAATCACACCCTTCAGGAATGCTTCCCTGGCTATGGGGTGCTTGTCGCTGGGCTCTGCCAGCCTGCAGAGCATAGCTGATCATGTTGGCTATTACACCCTGTATTTTAGCCACCACCTTTCTTGTTTCTGTCTCCCGAGAGGCCATGTGTGAATTCGTTCTTGTGTTCTTGTGCCTGGCACGGAGTCTGACCTAGAGTTGGTCCTAATATGTGTTTGTTCAAAGAATAAGTGAGGAAACAGAATCTCAGGCAGGTGATTTGACTTGTCTGATTTCGTTATTTCTAATGTTTTCACTACCATATTTTTACAAAGAGGATATGGGCTTCATCCTATGAAGCAGCAACATTCTTCATCCTACAAGAATGTATTGAACTGACCCCTGTGCGTCTGTCCCTGAGCTTGCACTGGGGACCTGTGGTGAGCAACAAACCTTGTGCTCTGTGGCACCTGCCTTCCCACCCAGCACAGACCCCTTCTTCCCTCATTAGGGAAAGCCTGGCAGACAAGGTAAGAATTATGATGATGTCTACAGCACGTTTTAAAATATAGATTCTTGACTCTAGAGTTTTGATTTGGAAATAAAAATGTCATCACAGGCAACCTTTTCTTTTTCTTTATTCTTTTCTTCATTTTCTGGATTTTCTGTAATAGTCACATTCTTTTATAACTAAAAGAAAATCTAAATGAATCCATTAAAAAGAAGAGATGGTGCTAATTTGGACCTTACTCTTGCAGGAACGAGGAAGGCTAGGTTGTTGCTCTGCGGGTTCCGTTAATCAAACTTACAGGTTAGTTTGGTATTTTCTTTTCCTAGTTCAGGGAAAAAGATCACTCTGGGCTTTTTAGTAATTTCACTTGCTCATCCCTTAAGATTTCCAGGTATAAGGCAGACTGGGTTAACCCACAGGTGACTCTGAGTCTTGATGGAGGCTAGTGGTTTTTCATTCGTTTTGGACGTAAAGTTTGCTTCCTGTGAGGTTTAAAGAGGTTCTGTATGTGCACAGCACGTCCCCTAAGATGGCTTAGAATGAGCTGCCAGGCCATGTTGGGCCACCTACACTGATGGTAAGATTTTCCAGGCTGGCATAGTGGTCCCGTTAGATGGCTCTCCTCATCAGTAAAACCTTTTTGAGACCACATTCCTGATTCATGGTTATTCATTTTTACTTTATTATTTTCTTTCTTTCTTTCTTTTTTTTTGAGACGGAGTTTCGCTCTTTTTGCCTAGGCTGGAGTGCAGTGGTGTGATCTCGGCTCACTGCCACCTCTGCCTCCCAGGTTCAAGCAATTTTCCTGCCTCAGCCTCCCGAGTAGCTGGGATTACAGGCACACACCACCACAGCCAGCTAATTTTGTGTTTTTAGTAGAGACGGGGTTTCACCATGTTGGCCAGGATGGTCTCGACCCCCTGACCTCAGGCAATCCACCCACCTCAGCCTCCCAAAGTGCTGGGATTACAGGCATGAGCCACCGCGCCCTGCGTATTTTATTTTTACTTTACGAATGATATATAGGTGTTGCTATCCTAATGCATTTTATGTATTGTCAAACATATTAAAATGTAGATGAGGCAAAAAAAAAGAAAAAAAAAAAAAAAAAGAAGCACAAAGAGAAAGGCGAATGTTTTCTTCCTACCCACACTGTCATGACTTAGCTTTGTAGTGTCAGTTTGTGAGTACCCACTTTGGAGGACACCACATAAGGAATATTGACAGACCTACAGATGGCTGAAGAAAACTTCTGATGTGACAGAAGCAAACAGGATTCCACCCTCAAAGACATTTTCTGGAAAAGTGTGGACTGCTGCTACCCTGGATAGAGACTCCTTCTAGGAGAGTGTCTGAATAGCATTCATCTGCCTCTAATTATTTTGGGTCACCATGTCGGGTTGGTAGCAAACAGTATTAGTGAGGGGGGGAAATAATGAGGTACTTAAATTATGATAAAAAGAAAATAAGGACTTCTCTAATTAATTTTGTGCATGTGTAGAGATCATAGGAAAGGAAATGAAAGGTTGTAGGAGCAGGCAAGGCAAAAATCTTGCCAATTCTTCAAATGCGAGTAAGATTCTGTGATAAACCCTAACTTTCTGGTAAGCATTTTAATGGATCCTTTAATTAGCTTTTCTGGAAAGTTCACTGATGATATGCTGGAATAATGATCCCCTATGCTTTTAAGTGTCTAGTCATTAGCTCGCAAGGTGACTGAACATACTAATGTATTTGCCTCTTAGACTGTTTAAGCCCATGCTCCTAATAAGGTTTCGCCTTTGTTTGACTCAATCACAGAAAGGAGGGTATGGGCTGGGCTCTCTCAGAAATGACAAGGACAATAAGCCCAACCCACCTTCCTTCAGTCCCCATGTGACTCCAGCTCCTGGAAAGAGATTCTTCGGGCAGATCTTTCTGGAACAGTTCTTGTGCTGCCTGCCATTTTTGTGCCTGCTGGCTCAGCATTTGTGGCCTCCCTTAGATTTGGGATTCGTTCTGGCTTAGAGAATTAATTATATTTTGTCACCTGGATCAGTATCATTTTGTGGGGCATGTGTATTTATTTGTACTTCTGACTGGTGCATTATTATTCTATTTTATTTCGAAGGCATGCTTTCTACACTCCACAAGTGCAGGTCAGGCAAGGTGAGTAGTAGGTCAAACAAGGTGACTGGGTGGAGACCAGGAAGGTGCTTCTGCTCAGAGCTGAGCCTGTGACTTGGCTTTGTACCAAGCTAATAGCAAACTGGGCTGAGGCTCAAATTTTCCAGTCTTAGCCTGGTTGGATCCCAACATGCTAGTACCTGCTGATGAGCATGTGCACAGCCTTTCGTATTGCATAACTTCTTGTGCCCCTGGCTGAAAGAAGCTAAACTGCAGATAATTTATTCAGCATAAATTATTGCTAACCTTAGCTAGAATAATGCATGCTTTTGATCCTCTTTAGATATGGAGCCAATGGGGAATCGTTCGGCTACAAAGTTTTCCCCTGTATCTTTCAGTTAAATCAGATTCCAAATCTTGAGGACATCTGATATTCCTCAAGGACATTAAATCTATAAAACTGGTGCCTGAATTATATACCCAAAAATATAATTCAGAGTTTGTTTTGTTAGTGTGAGCTATTAGTAACATTTTAAACATCTAATTACATTTTCATTTAATAATTCATTCTTGTATAGAGACTTAAGTTATGCAACATGCTTATGTTTTAAAATATGGACATTCTCTTTAAATGTTTTATACCACTCTCTATGAGATAAAACATAACATCAAATGTATATTATGAAAATTTTAATGCTCTAGCCACACAAGGTTTATTTGGCTGGGCCCACCCCATAGGCAGTGTTGGTGAGATGCACTTCAATTGGTAAAAAAAAGCTCCAAGCAGAGAAAACTATGTATTCCTCACCAGTCTGTTTCAGGGCAATCTTCTCACCTTACTTGCTTTGAACTTCCCTCCAGATGGACAAACTTTACCCCAAAGTGTGGCTGATCAGCTTCTGATCCAGAGATTTTTGCATAAACCAGTTGAAGTGTGTGTGTGCCTTACCCTACTAGAAGCCATGCTCCCTGGTCATCTCTTATGGCTTAATGTTACACTCATCTAGAATAGAAACCTGGAAGCCAGGTATTGCCTACCTGACATACTGTTGAACTGAAAAATGTCGATCTTTTTTAAAAACATTTTTTAATTTTCATTTTTGTGAATATAGAGTAGGTGTATATATTTATGGGGTACATGAGATGTTTTGATACAGGCATGAAATGTGTAATAATCACATCATGGAAAATGGGGTATCCATCCCCTCAAGCGTTTATGAAGGATGTTGATCTTAATCATGTAGGAAAAAGGTGTCTAGTTTTAAAACTGAAAATCTATTAGTACGGTGAAAGCAATTCAAATAGTGTAAAAAGGTGTAAAATGAAAATCTCCTTTCCACTAGATCTCAATTTCTAGATCGCCTTCCCATGAGCCACTACTCTTCCCACATTGCTGGGAATCGTTTATGAAATAGTCTATGCATATACAAGTTCTTTACATATGCCTCTCCTTATTTTAAAAACACCCACGGGGCATCCTATCTACACTGTTTGGCACCTAACTCATTACACTTTATCAGTTTATTTTGATGAGGTTGCAAATCAACCATATATTCTTTTAATGGCTTTGTAGTTATCTACTCTTTGTACGCACCCTACTTTATTACTGTATGTATTTATATTATGGTTACTCTTTGGATATTCAAAACATGTTTATTTAAAGCATCTTGTTACTGGACACCTGCATTTATGTGCAGCCTTATCTTTGGGCACAGGCATGAAGACATCTATGGTATAAATTACTTGAAGTGGATTTGTTTGGTCAGAGGTGATCTACATCTTAATTTTCATAGATAATCAAAAATTGCCTCCCCAAAATATTGCACAGTGTAAGAGTCTAACAAAAATAGACTCTTTTCTTTTGAGAGGGTCACATACAGAAACTCTTGCATCTTGAAATCTCAGAATGACACATGCATGGGAGAGGTGGGCAGGCTAAACTCGCTCGCTGGTTCCCTGGCCCTGCCCCACCTGTTGGCTTTGTAGCATGCATGCCTTAAATTCACATGAAATACTTCCTGGGAGTATAGGTCAGTGGTAGAGCATTTGACTGCACATGAAATACTTCCTATAGAGAATCTTCTTAAAACCGCAAAACAAACCTATGCAGCAGTTATGATTATTCCATTATAAATCACCACATGAGATCAGTATTTGGGATCTGTCAAAAAGAAATGAAAATGTGAACATTAAACATGTGCTTGCTAAGATTCTATTTGTGATTGAAAATGGTATACATTGCTTACACAGAATATTCTAAGATCTCTGTGAAGTGTAAGTAAATTCCATCATTGTGTGTCTCTGTAATACTTGAAATGAAAGGATTTAGAAGAAGTACACTTGTATTTTAGTGCAATTTGAGGACGTGAGAGACATGAGAGTATTTCAGTTGAAGCAATTAGCTTATGGTTCAGGCTTCAGCACAAATTTATGACCTATTCAATTTTCCTGTATTTGAAGATGGCAAAGTGTGTTTGACAAGAGCAAAATGCATAATTAATTCCAAAGTCTGTAAAAAGAATGTATCCCAAAGCATTTCCTATTTACTTATTTGTCGAATTCTTAGAGACACTTTATATTGAGTTAACATAACTGAATATTGAAAAGTCTAACAGGTACGGTGTCATTATGAATGTAAGAACAATTCCATTGTGTGTCAATGTGTACCTCAAGTCAGAAAGGTAAGAGGACAGGAAATGTTTAACGGAAATAATCTTGTAAAATATTTTCCTCAAAAGTCATCTGTTACTGCCTTTGCTTATTATCAGAGACATGTAAGTTACAGGCAAAGACGCGTAAGTTACAGGCATTGTATCTCATTACTGCTCCATCTCTTTGTGTGCTCTTATCATGGCCCGTGGCCATGAGGATTTCTTAACCTACAAGCTCTGCCTGGCCAATAACTGTCTAGCCAGCTTTGCAGAGGTAACCCTTTGTTTTCTCTGGGTTAAGGGGGTTGAACTTGCAGTCAGAATGTGTGAATTTGAATCTTGGCCATTTATTGGCTGATGTTCAGTTTCCTCATCTGTAAGACAGGATCGTGATAGCAACTACCTCATACGGTTGTTGTGAGGATTAAATAAATGAATTCACCTTAGGTAAAGCTACTGAAGTATTGCAAGACCCATCACTTAAAATGGGCCTTGTAGGCCGGGCATGGTGGCTCAAGCCTGTAATCCCAGCACTTTGGGAGGCCGAGACGGGCGGATCACGAGGTCAGGAGATTGAGACCATCCTGGCTAACAAGGTGAAACCCTGTCCCTACTAAAAAATACAAAAAACACTACCCGGGCGAGGTGGTGGGCGCCTGTAGTCCAGCTACTCGGGAGGCTGAGTCAGGAGAATGGCGTAAACCCAGGAGGCGGAGCTTGCAGTGAGCTGAGATCCAGCCACTGCACTCCCTGCACTCCAGTCTGGGCGACAGAGCGAGACTCCGTCTCAAAAAAAAAAAAGGGCTTTGTAAATTTAGTTATTGTTTTATTGTTACTATTATCAAGCCTCTTCTACATTCAAAACACTGTGCTTATTACTGTGAAGGAAATAAAAATTTTAAAATGGAGATGCCCTTGTTTTCTAGGCGTTTGTAATCCAATTGACAGGTACAAACCACGTGTTGCAAGAAAATAGAGAAAAGAAAGATTGCTTTTGAGTGGGCAGCTTCTTGGGGAGAATGAAATTTAATGTGAATAATAAAAGATTCAGGTCTTTCACAATGAGGAAGGGCAGAAGCAAATGACTGGACAATTTTCATTTAACTCATACATTGATTTTATGTTTATTAAATACCTACTACTATATGCTAGGCAATGTGTTAGGTGCTGGTGCTACTAGTTAAAAAAAAAAAAAAAAGGTAAGCCAGGTGTGGTGACTCACACCTGTAATCCCAGCACTTTGAGAGGCTGAGGCAGGTGGATCACAAGGTCAGGAGTTCAAGACCAGCCTGGCCAAGATGGTGAAACCCCATCTCTGTTAAAAATACAAACATTAGCTGGGCAGTAATCTGCCATAAGCAAAAATAACAAGTAGAAAATTTAAAGGAGGCTGAGGCGGGAGAGTCACTTGAACCCGGGAGACAGAAGTTGCTGTGAGCCGACATGGAGCCACTGCACTCCAGTCTGGGTGACAGAGCGAGACTCTGTCTCAAAAAAAAGTAGGTCTCTGCCTGCATGGAGCTTAACACTGAGACAAAGAAAACCTTTCTGAGTGATATGTTTGTGCCTTCCTCAACAAAGGTCGTCCAAAGAAAACAGATGCATATCTTATTTGATTTTATGTGTCATCAGGTATTACTTTGTGATATAATGGGTGATATATATATATAAAGTGGAACTAGGATTACAATTTGACATATAAGAGAGATAGCAGTAGAACTGGTAATTTTCAGAAAAAATTCAAATAAAATAGAAGACTCAAATTTTCATGTATGTTTAAAACAAGATGCATTTTAATATTGAAAAGAATTTTAACTTGGGTGAATTTTATGTCAGTGGTTCACATCACATTTGGAATTATGTCTTGTAGCACATGCTTTCCTTCTTGCATTTGACATTGATTCAACAAATACTACTGAGTCTGCTATGTGAGAAGTATTTTGCTAGACAAGCAATGGGAATAC
Organism: Piliocolobus tephrosceles; assembly: GCF_002776525.5. Classification (NCBI taxonomy): domain Eukaryota; kingdom Metazoa; phylum Chordata; class Mammalia; order Primates; family Cercopithecidae; genus Piliocolobus; species Piliocolobus tephrosceles. The sequence goes on along the minus strand of NC_045438.1, from coordinate 57,844,096 downwards.
AGCATTGAGATAAACAGAGTCCTTGTCCTCGAGAAGGTTATATTTATTGGACTTAGTTGAAATAAGTTTAAAACAATTGAATCAACAAAGAAACTCAGAACTTGATTCTTCTTAAATGAATCAGTTGGAGTCTCAGAGGTTGGCTTGAAGAGTATAGGATGACCAGTGGTTGATATAAAAAATAGGATATGACCAGCAGTTGGTATGGGGAGTGGGGAATGACTGATGTGGTGTGGTGTGGAATGTAAGCTAGAACCAAGGGTTTGTGTGGGGAATGGGGAGTGATTGATAATACGAAGGCTGAGCTAGAACCAAGGGTTCTCATGGGAGTGAGAAATGATTGACAGTTAGTATTGGGGGTAAACTAGAACCAAGGGTTTGAATGGGAGAATGGGGTGTGATTGATAGTATGGAAGGTGAGCTAGATCCAAGGGTTCTCACTGGGAGAAATGATTGACAGTTAGTATGGGGGGTAAACTAGAACCAAGGGTTTATATGGGGAAATGGGGAGTGATTGATAGTATGAAAGGTGAGCTAAAACCGAGGGTTCTTATGGGGAATGAGGAATGATTGACAGTTAGTGTGCACAATAGGCTAGAACCAAGGGTTCTTGTGGAGAAGGGGGAATGTCACCTTGGCCACAGGCAAGGAGGGCAGGTTGCCTTCACCTGCAGATTGCTCACATCACCTTTGGAGAACAGAATGGCAAGGAGCGTAGAGTGAGGAGGAGCAATAGACTTCATTCTCAGCATCCCAATTAGATGCTGCTTCTGTGAATTTTCTACCCGAATGGTGTTTGAGCCTGTTCCCAGGATTCTAGGCCGCTGGGTATTGCTAAGAATGGTTGCAACTTCTTGCTACCTTTCAAAAAACTAGAAGTGGAGCCTATCTGAAATATTTGGTCTGGGAAGGAACTTCTAGTCCTAAAAGGACTAAGGGTTGGTTGGCTTCAACAATTTGCCCTTGATCCAGTGCCAGATGCAAGTGGTTGCTCTGCTGGATGTGATGATCCCTATTCTCTGCTTGACTTGTGGTGAGAGGATTGTTTCCATGTCTTGGACTTGGGTTTTACCTTCCTTGTGGCCTAGACTTTAAAGTCTTAAGGCCCAGGTGGGTCTTTGGCTGCTGTGGGTAAATGTTGAGGAGTATAATACCAGAGGAAACTCTCTTGTGAAGAAGCAGAAAATGATGAAGGAAGGATTAAAATATGACGGAAGGATGATCTGAAAGAAATTTATTTAAAGTTCTTTCAGCTTTTTTTTTTTTTTTTTTTTTTTGTCATTTCTAAGTCAGGGATATATTTGTTGCCATTGCTAAGTGTGTGGCCATCCAGTGAATAAACCATTAACTAAAAAGTTAAATGTAAATAGTGATAATGACATTTTATGCCTACACCTAAGGATGGTCTTGGTATGGCCAGCCCTCTGTGACATACAGGAGTGCCCTGGGCATCAGCACCCTGAAGATTTCTCCAACAAGCAGCAGAAACCCCTGAAAATTTGACTTTCATAATCAAGGTTTATGGTTGCTTACATTTAAACGAAAAATGTTTTCAGGCTGCAGGAATAGGCTCGAGTGTGCCAGTGACCTATTTTGTAATGCCGAGCTTACATCCCAGACCCTCACAGGAATTGAGAATTATGTGAGTCAAGCAAGATGCTGAAAACATGAAACAATTCAGAACTAATCTAAAGTTTCAGATAAATTATAACATAATTTGGTGTTTCTTTGAAGATGAAAGTCGTTAAAGGTTTTTATTGCAATGCATTGTGCTTTTTAAAGTAGTCTGAAAAAACAAATCAAGGATCCTAGTTTTCAGTCTGATTATTAGACCCCTCCTAAAAGCCCTGGGAAGTAGGTGAATGACAGGTGTTTTACTCCGGGCTGTGGAGACATAGGCCGGTAGGAGTGGAGATCAGGTGACCTCGCAATATTGCTCAGGTCAGGAGTACCATGGTTGTTCCTGCTATCCTGGCTTGGCTGTATTTGTGATTGAAATATTCTGAGAATTCCCGGAAAATAAAGATACAGTGGTCACAATATGTGAGTCTTATGTATCCATACAGAATTAGTACATTAAGATGCATAAACATCCTACATTATCAAGTAAATCCTGGGGAACATTTTGACTTACCACTCCTTTAGGTACATGGGAGAGAGAAGAGAAAATATAAAGCTATTTCCAGCAGAGACACATTGAGAAACTTCCAAGTGGGATGAGGCCAGAATTCCTGTCATTTTCAACTTCATGTCTGGGAGATAGCCCTAGTTCTTATACCACCTCTTCTGTTAAAAATACCTGTCTCTATGCATGAGTTTGTTCTTTGGTGTTAGATACATAGGAGAATAAAATTACCAAAATGCAAAACCATGCTCGCTCAAATGAGATTTTTTTTCACCAGGTAACTAAGTTTTGCACTACCAAAAAACAGCAGGTGAAGGTGGAAAATGCCACCCAGGTGGTTTAAATAACCCACAGAGGAGCTTAGTACTCACCACACATACCTCGTCTTCTCTTGTGTGCCCCAGTTTACCCTTGTACATTTTCCGGTGAGTGTGTATCATGCTGTCCCTCCGAGTTTGCATACTTTTGTTGCAAAAATAATTTAATACAGCATTTGAAATGTGAATAAGAGTCCTGCTTATAAAAATGCAAGTAGTGGCCAGGCGCGGTGGCTCATGCCTGTAATCCCAGCACTTTGGGAGGCCCAGGTGGGTGGATCACTAGATCAGGAAATGGAGACCATCCTGGCTAACACAGTGAAACCCTGTCTCTACTAAAAATACAAAAAATTAGCCAGGCATGGTGGTGGCCTCCTGTAGTCCCAGCTACTCGGGAGGGTGAGGCAGGAGAATGGCGTGAACCTGGGAGGTGGAACTTGCAGTGAGCCGAGATCTTGCCACTGAACTCCAGCCTGGGGGACAGAGCGAGACTCCGTCTCAAAAAAAAAAAAAAAAAAATGCAAGTAGTGAGTTGAAAGGAAAGGTCTTAAATATTGAGGGAAACTGAAAATAACAAAACGTTTTAAAGCATCTAAGAATGAGAGGATAGGTAGTAGGTCTAAAGGAGTCTTCATCCGAAACAGTGTAGAGAGAGAGAGAAAGAGAGAGAGAGAAAGCAGAGTTGAAGATGCCCCAGTGACTGTGTTGGTTATTAATTTATTGCTCCCATTTCCAGGCCACCCATCATACCCTGCTTTGCGAAGCAAGTCACATGTCTGCTTGGCCCTCTGTCAGCTGCTCCTTGTTGGGCTTAGTCAATGGAGGCGCTAGAGGGAGACTGGAAGCCCAAAGAAGTAGCAGTTGGTTTGTTTCCAGTCTTTTCCTGCATTCCTGGAATGTCTCAGGGGTACCAGTAGCAGCTAGTGGGTTCCCCTTGATCAGAGATCTGTGTTCCAGCTCTGTGGGGTCCTTCCTGCAAGTGCCTGAGGCATCACCACCAGCCAAGCGTTACTCCTTCTCTAGGATGGCCACCATCCAGGTTTTCCTAGGAGCCTCCTGGTTTGAACACTGAAAGCCCATGTCCCAGGGCCAGAATGGTTGACCACACTACCTCTCCCGTAGGTCTGGCCCAGCTATGTGATGCTCTTCCTTCTGGGTCCTGCTGCATTCCTTTTCTTCTCCCCTAGCCCATGAGTGGCAGATACTTCCTGAAGTTGCCTCAGTATTTCCCCTTGCCTTCTGAGCCTATTTAACCAATCCCCTGTATTAAATTCTCATTCTTGAACTAACTTGTATAGCAGTTATCTTCTATTTCAGTGGGATTTAAAAGCACCTGCAGTGAATTGAAGATGATGACTTCATGCCAAATATAACAGGCTATCACTTTGTGTCATGAAAAAAGGAAACTGGCAAAAACAAAGCTGGATTCCTATTTTAAGTCAATGTAGAAGACAGAAATAGAGGACAGTGAGCCATAGCTATCAGATTCTGGTATTGCAATGTTCTGTGCTGAAAACTAGGATGTCCTTGCTTCTACCTCATCTTCATAATTGAAGAGCCACAGCATTTCATACACCTACTTACTAAGGAATATTCATGCTATTTGTCAAGGTAGTTCATCAAAAGATACCTTTTTTTAAAAAAATTAAGAATGTAACATGTTTAAAGCATTTAAATAAGCACATTTGGTAGCATTTTAATAGTGGTATTGTTGCTTTATCTTCTCTTTCCCTCCCTCCCTCCTTGCCTCCCTTCTCACGTCCCCCCCTTCTCCCTTCTCACCTCCTTCCCCTTCTCGCCTCCCTCCCCTCCTCCCTTCTCTCCCTCCTTCCCTGTCTCTTTCTTTCTTCTTTCTTTCTTTCTCTCTCTCTCTCTCTTTCTTTCTTTCTTTCTTTCTTTCTTTCTTTCTTTCTTTCTTTCTCTCTTTCCTTCCTTCCTTCCTTCCTTCCTTCCTTCCTTCCTTCCTTCCTTCCTTCCTTCCTTTCTTTCTTTCTTTCTTTCTTTCTTTCTTTCTTTCTTTCTTTCTTTCTTTTCTTTCTCTTTCTTTTCTCTTTCTTTCTTTTCTTTTTTTCCTTTCTCTCTTTCTTTTTTTCTTTTTCTTTCTTTCTCTCTCTCTCTCTCTCTCTCTCTCTCAGCACTTAAAAAACAGAAAGGTTCTGAGTGGCCCTATGTCTTAATTTGGGATCTCCAGGAGAAGACCCTGAGACAAAAATTAGAGTGTAAGTAGTTTAACTGAGAGATGAAGGAAATATTAGAAGAGGAGTGGGGAAATGACACCCAGAGAAGAAGGCAATGAACAGAGAGTATGTTAGGACAGTCACAAGTGTGGGCGACTAGAGCGTAACCTCTCCAGGGAATGTCAAGGAGCCAGTGCTTCAGGGCCAAGGGAACTGGGGTATTTTCCCTCTAACTCCTGTGAGGCCTTGGATAGAGCTGGTCCTGGGAGACATGAATTTCCTAGCACTTCTAATCCTCTACATGGACAGGCAAAGGGCCTCAGAGGCCAGAGAGACCCTGTCTACAGGGACAGGTTGTGGTCAGTCTGGTTCACCTACAATCAAGTGAAGAAGGTGAGGGAAAATGTTTGAGGCACTGATGGCATCTGCCATATATATTTTTTAATTATGTGAAATTCCATAACATGAAGAATTTTAGGAACACATTTATTGTTATGGGAAAAATCACTGTAATTAGATTTGTCAACCCATAATCAGTTCCTAGGGTCTGGGAACATATAATTCTTATGTTGAGGTGTTCATTTATGGTCAATACTAGACCACTCTGGCACATATTTCAAATTAGGAGCAATATAAGAAATAAAAACCTGGGTCTCCCACATCTTATAACATTTCTTACAAAATTATCTTATAACATTTCCAAATACTAAACAATGGAAGTTTATAAACAGGCACAGAATACTAAGAAATAATAAGCAATAAGCCAATTTACTTTCTTTATTCAAAAGGGAAAATCCAAGACGTTGAGGGAAGGGAAGAAAACGGAGAAACTGGTTGTGAGGAAGAAGTGATTCACCCCAAATGAAAATAGAGTGGGCAGAGTGGAGTGGATAAAAAGGTGGCCACTGAGTCAGAGAGACAGTGGAAGTGGAAGATAGATGGCCTGTGTTTTCACTCAGTGTTAAATCATAACCGACTGACACAAATGAAAGGAACTCAAAGGTTACCTTCAGTCTTTTGGGAAGGGGTGGTAAATTTTACATCCTAATTTACAGGTAAGAACAGGTGTCAGTAGGGACAAGGAAGGAGTCCTTGCAGTGTGAGACTAAAAATTCACAGTAAAGCTGAAATTTGTGGATTGCCTCCCTCCTCCCACAGTATTTTTCCACCAGGTCTCAGGTAACACGATGTGAAATATATTTCGGTGGATTCTCTAAAATTGCAGTTTTAGTTTGGATAGGTATCCAAAACACTATCCCATACTGCCCAACTTCTCCCCTTGGGGTAAGTCCTTCCTAAGTGTATGATTTTCAATAGGATCTAGCTGTGGTCTGGCAATCTGCATTCAGGTGGTATGGGAATACCTTTTTATTCCTGTGTCTCTGGTTGGACTCTGGAAACATAACCTGGAAGAATTTGTTCCCCAGGGATGGTTGGGCACCATCAAAAGTTGATGACTTTTGTTATGGTCTTAAATATCCTTTAAATGAGCAATCTATCTCCCAGGTCACTATAAATAAAAGTATTATAGCCTCTGTTCCCTATGCTTAACCTGGGAGAAACTCTTTGGGGGCATGTTTTGATGGGAACATTCATTGCTGAACAATCATTGCTGCAATGGGCTTTTCATCATGGAGGGAAAATGCTTTTCTCTGGTAGTTGTAGCCATCACCTAGACAGGGTGATTGGCCTTGTTTCTTTTTATTTATTGTCTAGAGGCTGCATGTGACAAATTTCAGGTCTTTAGGTTCAAACAGATTTTATTTAACTGTATCTCTAGATAAGATTCAAAATAGCTATAGAAAAAAATAGATTGAATGAAAAAGCTGGTGGGATGTTGACAATGACCTAGGATATCTGGAACTGGGGGGAAAAAAAAGACTGCAAAAGTTTCTTTTCCAGAGACTGGAGACATTTGTTTGGAGTGTGTTAAAAGAAAAATGTAATGACATACACATACGCTTCGATCAGTAATGATCAAGAGCTGGAATAATTGTGCACAGACTCATTTAAGCCTTACTAATTCAGGGCAGTTCTATTGGTATGGAATTATTTGCATTTGTGTGTTTCCTGAGTTAAAAAAGAATACCCATGGGTCCTGCTCAGAGTATGGGGAATTAAACACACAGCTCTCATTAAAAACACTACAGATTGTACAGTCTGCTGAATTCCCTAAACACTTTGCACAGAGAGAGTGTGTTCTCTGCCAGTGTACAGCATACAAGAGCGACTTCCTGAGTGCAAAGCCTAGGGGAGTGACATCGCGCCAAAGAAGCAAGTGGCCATATATGAGGTCTGTCACCCTAAAGGTGGCTTTGGAGCCAGATGTTTTCTTGAGACAGGACAGAAGATGATGTTTGAGCAGGTGAGAGATGACTGGTTCTGTGATTAAGCACAACATTTTGAGTTTTCTTTTGTATCTTTCATTCCTGATCTAGAGCCTCAGAACTCTTGGGCTCACGTTGTGTGAACACGTGGCAGCTGTAGCATGGCCCCGAAAGAAGCCCCTTTGCCACAGAGGTAACCACACCATGAAAATATTGTCTTTGATGTCAGATAGATTTGGGTGTCTCACTTACCAGCTGATTGACCTTGGAGGTGTTGTTTAGCCTTTAAGCTTAGGTTTCTACCACTGTGAAATGGGTATAAAAATATGACTTACCTCCTGGGTTGTGATAAAAATCTATAAGAAATACCTAGTTCATGATAAGCACTCAAGAAATTTTGGCTTAAAAAAAGCCCTTAGACTCCAGGGATCAATCCATTTTAGAAGCAATTTCATCAGAACTTGCAGTTGCTATAAATCAATGGGCGATTGCCTAGATTTGGGGTCGAAGACAATTTAATTCCAGCGTCTCCCCTGTTTGCTTTGTGTAGCTCTGAATTCAGGCCATAAAAGGTACATTGACATCAGCCGCCAGCTGTTGCCACCTCCATCTGAATGCCAATGTCCCTCATCTATTGACACAAGAAGAAAGTAAATAAGGTAATGTCCTCAGAATTTTCTTTACACTAAACATGTAATTAGCTACTTACCCATGATGAGTGAAATTTAATTTCAGCTAAGTGAAAAGGAATGCTGATTAGATTTATTTTATTATCTGTTTACTTTCTGGGAAGAGGGCAGCTGGATAAAATCTCCTCTTGAGCTGTGTTTTTTACTTCCTGCAGTCCTTACCAGTGAAATATGCTAAACTTGCAGGAACAGCACATACGAATTTATTTGTTGGAGTGAAGGTAAGCCTGGCTGCAGCTTCTGTCCACTGGAGTGCAAGAAGGGGCAGAAGGGGACCTTGGAAAAGATAGGCTGAGGAAAGGTGTGCAGGATCGTCCCAGCAAAGCTGCCCCGTGGTCGCTGTTTGCAGGAACTCTCCCCTCTGTGTTCTGTGATGTGTGTCTCACTGTTCAGAGACTTTTCTCCTCTTTGGCAGCTCACAGCCCCGGCTGTGGGCCACTTTAGCAGGCTGTCTCTACCCCAGAACTGCTGGATGCTCCAAAGGCATTCCTCCCCAGCCCTCATTTCATCAAGATCCCTTTCCAAAGAGCCCCATTGTCAGCCAGTCGCTGTAAGGAAAGACATAGAATAAATTCCTACAAAGCTTTCAGTCCATGACAGCAGCTTTGTGCATTTCCCACTAATGCGGTATTTTTATAACGTGCATACTTTGAGGTGTCAGTGTTTTAGCCTTATGAGATGAATCATAAATGGTGAGATTTCAGGAAGGACCTTCTAACTGCCCTTCAGATCAGACCACAAACTCAACCCCAACTTTACCTTTGCATGAGGCAGCAGCTGTGGGTTCTGGTGCTGAGAGGGAGCTTGGACCAATTCTATGAAGCTCAGTGTTAAAGGTAAGTGGGAAGCAGGCGGAACAGAAGGAAGATTTTCCAGCTAATCTATTTGGACAAGGATGCTTTGAGGTAATAAGTTCCAAGTCTTTGGAAGCATTTAAGCAAAGCTTAGAAAACTTCCTGAGAGACATTGTAGAGAAGATTCATCCGTTAAGTACATCAGTCAGCATTGGTACTGGGTGCCAGAATCCACTCTATGTAGGCTAGACTAAGGAGATTGGGGATTCATGACACTGGGCAAGGAGGCCATCTGGAGATGAGAATGAACAAGATGTATCTACATCCGTAGGGCTAGAGGAACAAAGGGAAAGGTGGTCATTGAGTCTAGCCAGAAGGTGGTCTTTTGGCTAGTGCTAAAACCCCATGGGGGATATCCAGAAGGACCAAGGGCCATGGAGAGGTGCCTTTTCTGGGCCTGGAGCCTCAGAGGAGATACAGCCTTTGGCAGGGACCTCCTACTGATATTGAAACGTGAGGAGCAATGTCCTGGCCTTTCCTTTCCTCTGTTTTTCAGGGTCCAGCTAGTGCTTCTCATGGGCTCTACCAGCCATGAGGCTGTTGGCAAGGGAACCTGGGGAAGAGGTGAAGGCTGGAGGGTTGGCCTCAGAGCAGCCTCCCAGCTGATCTGCACAGTGTACATTTGGACCAGATGAACTCTCAGTTTCCTATCAAGTCTGACAAACAAAAACAAAGCCCCGACAATTCTAAAGCATCAGTTCCTTCCTAGAAAAAGAGACTGCCACACATCTAGAAATCAAGCCTACCTATTCCACCCCATTGTCTCAGGGACAGTTGTACATTGCTCACCACCTGGAGCCACTTGATAGACTACCTGATAGAATATTCTCTTTGGGTTTTGTTTCAGAGGCTATGATATAAAGGCAGGAATTGTGGATGACTTTTCTCCATTCCTCTTATCTTCCTCATTTCCTGGTAATAGAATGAGAATGGAAAGGTTTTGATCATTGTATTTTTTTATTCTTAACAAAAATGTCATTTTGCTAATGTTTAGAGGGCTTGGGAATGGCATTCTCAGTAGGACACTGAAAAGTAGTTACTTGCCCAGCACCGCCAGTAACAGTTGTCCCTGGCGCCTAAGCATGAAGTCCTTCTTGGATCACTTTGGGGTGATACTTGGGAGTCTCCACAAAGTGTCTATGGAGGGTCATTCTGACCCTGTTAAGATGCTCTGGTCCCTCTTCCTCTTCTCACCGTCTCGGCTGTTTGCTGTACCATGGGTGTCCAGGTGCTCTTGTCTTTGTTAATGCAGCCAGCCTGGGTTGGCTTGGCTACTGCCTGGCATGACTTTCTTTAGGCCTGACAATCAGCTGGAGATTAAAGCAGCTCTTCCTTTTGACGCGGTGGCAGTGGGCAGGTTTTCAGAACTGGAGTGTGCTTTGCAGAGCTGCCATGAAGCTGCCCACTGCTCTGACTTTGAAAAGAAGGGTGTTTTACCTTGAAAGTCGTTAAGGATGGGAAGCGGGTGCTGGGGAGGCCACGAGATGCGCAGGTTCCTTGACCCTGTGTGGCTTTGTTGGGTCATCGCTTGGCCGCTCCATTTGTCTCACCTGCGTTGGGACCACAGCAATCAGTCAAGAGGTGGAGGTGGAGGCAACTGGAGGTAACTGAGTTTAAATAGTGTGGTCAACACAAAGGTGATCCTGTTCTACTGTTATAATCATAGGCCCTTTAACTTGAATGGGTATCAGGTGTGATATTTGTGTTTCTTTTTAACAGATAGGCTTACAGCTGAATTAAAATTATCTCAAACATCTGGGACAGTGCCGCCAAATGCATGGAAGAGGCCCAGAAAACAATGGGTTTTGTCACCTCCCCAGTGATATCACATTTATTATTTTATAACATGCTGTCATTTCCTGGTGTGGTTAGGGTTGGATTTAAATGTGTCAACCTGTGTTTAAATGTCAGGCAATGAAGTGGTAGATGCATCCGTGTGCTCCCTGCCCCATCCCCACCTCACCTCGATCACCTTTCCAAAAGCGGAACATAAAGAGTTTATTTGTTTGGACAAATAGTATAGCTATTAATATTTCAACAACACCAGATACTTTCATATGGCTGAACAGTAAACAAAATTGTGCTAAAAGAGAGAAAGAAATGAAATCTCTTCACCCTAGGAGCAGAAATCTTCCTTTTGTTTGCAGGTGCCTCTTGTTTCGATGTGCACATTTTTACTGAGGCCCATCCCATTGCTATTACTTTAAACCAGAGCTGCTTCTTTGGCTTACCTCTGGGAAGGTGACAAGATGCTTGCTAGGTCAACAAGAGGAGCAAAGCTTGAAGTTATGGTTCAGAGTTTGTGTCTTAGAAATACCAATTCCTTCTAGTTCATGCATTGACTAAATAATGTTGATACATTATGGAAGACAATGTGGTGATTCCTCAAAGACCTGAAAATGGAAATACCACTCAACCCAGCAATCCCATTACTGGATGTATACCCAAAGGAATAGCAATCACTCTATTATAAAGACCTATGTACATATATGTTCACTGCAGCACTACTCATAATAGCAAAGACCGGAAATCAACCTAAATGCCCATCAGTGGCAGATGGGATAAAGAAAATGTGGTCCATATACAGCATGGAATACTATGCAGCCATATGAAGAATGAGATCATGTCCTTTGCAGGAACTTGGATGGAGCTGGAGGCCATTATCCTTAGCAAACTAATGCAAGAACAGAAAACAAGATACCACATGTTCTTATTTATAAGTGGGAGCTAAATGATGAGAACAGATGGACACATAGAGGGGAACAACACACACTATGGCCTATCGGAGCGTGGAGAGTGGGAGGAGGGAGATGCTCAGGAAGAATAACTAATGAATACTAGGCTTAATACCCAGGTGATGAAATAATCTGTAAAACAAACTCCCATGACATGGGTTTACCTATATAACGAGCTTGTACCTGTACCCCTGAACTTAAAATCACAGTTAAATAAAAAGAAAAGAATAGCTACATCAACTTTGCATTTCATGTACTCTTTTTAAGGGGTATTGACATAATTTTTATATTCAAAATTATTTTAGTTGAATTTTTTTCTACTTGCTTAAATGGCGGAATGAATGATTTAGATGTTATTGTAACTACTTAGGATTAAATTTGATCTTTTTAGTAAAAATGATGTTGATGTGCACACACACACAAAATAACGTTGATTGTAGCTCCTCATCTATTAAATATTCAGATAATATGTTTCAAATAAATGATTTTCTATAGCTAATATCAAAATCTTTCTAAAAATATGTTACATTTATACTTGCCTTTGCAAACAAAGGATAGGAACATATCTTAACCTTTTAAAAATAATCTGTGGCAATCATTGTGGTTGTCATTCAATCCAGGGGCGTATTTCAGAGTGATAACTTCAGGGACTCTGGTTGCCACACCTTTTAAGCTACTCTGTCCACTTGCTGTAGGTATTTCCTTCTTTCTTTGAGCAAATATTTCTTGAGCACTTTCTGTGTTTGAGGCATTGTGGTTACAAATCTGTACTCAAAATGATTTCTGCCCTTAGGTGCTGCTGGTTGGGTCAGAGGGGGTAGACACAGATAGCATTGGGAGAAATACCTAATGTTAATGACAAGTTAATGTCGTTAACTTGTAATGCAGCACACCAACATGGCACATGTATACATATGTAACAAACCTGCACGTTGTGCACATGTAGCCTAGAACTTAAAGTATATATATAAAAAACCTACATTTAATTCAGTGTTGCAGGTGGGACAAATATGTAATGGGAGAGTCTTCTATGGAGGGGCCATATGGGTTGGGTCTTAAAGGATGAATGAATAGGTGGTTGATGACTAGAGATCCGGGAAAGGACATCCCAGGTCCTGAGCTCAGCATTTGCAAAGGTAGGTGGATGTGAACGCAGAAGGCATTACAGCATCTGGAGGGGTGGCCGTGCATGGGATTCTGGGACATGAGGTCAGAAACTGTCCTCTGCCCCCAAGACTCTAATTTGTTATGCATCTCTGCTGTCACTCTGCCTGCCTGCACCCTTCCCTTTCTTCCTGCCTTTATGGCCCTTCATCTTTTGTTGGTTGTGTAACTAGATAACCAAACTTGTCAGAATAGCATTTAAAATAAGAATTATCAGGTTCCAAGGGCGGGCTTCCTCTAGGAACAAAGTATAAGGGCTTTGGTGCATCTCTGTTGGCCATTCAGAGACCTCCTGGTTCTAATTTATATATTGGATGGTGGAGGATGGCAGAGAGGTGACCTTCAGAAGAATGAGGTGTCCCTGTAATTGTTTCCCTGAAGGCCTAACAGAGACATCCACAGTTAAAACAGAACTCACACTCATGATGGAGGATGAATGAATCAATATTTGCAAAGCATTTGGTGATCTTACTATGAAGAGTTGCTGTCCGATGCAAGAACATCATTGTTTTTCTGCAACTATGGATAGTGGCAAATCTCTGAAATAAATCACATGCCCTCCCATCCATATTTTTCCAGCTGCACCAACTCTGTACTTTGATTCTTGGATAACCCCCTGCTCACTACAGATTTAAGACCTTGATAGGTATCAAAGCATCAGAGAAAAATATCAAAAAATAACCAACATCAAAAGAGCAGGGAGCAAGAACCGCCTCCACTCTGTGAGCTGCAGTGGGTGAAGGACCCGAAACAGAGATGACTGACATCAGCATGCAAACATACACCCTGATGAGACCCAGCCATGGAGTTCAATGGGAAAGTGACAACAAGAAAGAGCGTGGACTTTAAAAGTGAAATGCTTTGTGGACATGACCCCCCCACCCCTCAGCATTGCAGCCGGCCCCTGAGGAGCCACACTGTCCATTTAACTAACCCAATCCCTGTTTCTTACTGCCACAGCCTGGGAATCCAGGTTCAAACGAGGTTCAATGTCTGTCTTCCTGGCAGGGACTGTCCTTTCTGCAGTCACTAATAAGTGGAGTCCAGGCGCAAAGGAATCTTGCACCATGCCCTCCTCCCATGGACTCAGCCTTTCCTAGTGCTTTCCTGAAGACCCTATGTTGTCTGATATCATTTGCTAAATAGGAGTGGTGTTGCCCCTTGAGTTGACCAGAGTGTGATTCATGATTGTTCTGAAGTTTTACTGAGAACAATCATTTCATCAATACCTACTCTGTACAAAGCATGGCGCTAGGTCCTATTGAGGGATAAAAATAAAAGGGCACAGTTATTTTTAAAGATGATTTTACAGTTTTATTGACAAGAAAATATTTAAATACAAAGATCAACTCAACCCATGGACTCGGGTTGACTGGGGATTGACAAAGCTTGCTAGAGGGGAACACTCTTTTGTCTAATGGCCAAGTAGGAGGCAGCAGGGTGGGCGTCATGGGCATGGAACTTAGGCACTCATGCAGGCCCTATATTCAGAAGGACCCAAGCTTGGTTTACTGCTCTGCTGTTATCATCTTGAATACTTATAACTTTTGAATAAGGGTCCTCACGTTTTTATTTTGCAATGGGTCCGTGAATTATGTAGTTGTCCTGGGAGGAGAAATGTTTGTGTTATTGCTTGACCTGGGGCATCGGAGTGGAGGAACAGCCGTAGAAAGTCTTCGTTGAGCTGAAGAATCTACCTGTAAGAAGTGTGGGAAAGAGAAGGGTAAGTTGAGGGAAGACGGGCCGTTTAATGGTAATGTGGGATTGCAAGAAGGAATCACAAAGCATGGCTAACACTTCCTGTTTATGCATTTGCACATAACTTCTGTTAGCCTGTGATGTCCCAAGGGACAGATGAGGTGAGAAGAGGCTTGGGTGTGCCTTTTCCCTTCTGACCAATAGGAGATATGTGGACCCATCCACTCCACCCCTCCACCCCTGCTTGCCCACCTGTGTTTGAAACTAGGCTCCACCAGGCTTTCCCTGAGGGACATTTATGCCAAATATACTGGAAACTCCTTTGCCCACAATCACCAGTCTTGTACCAGGAGGAGCTGGATAGATCAAAATTCATTCCATTTATGAGGTGTGAGGATCAAATAACCCACATAAAATTTTACGTTGTTTCAAGATGTCTAATTGAGATTGAAATTCACCTGGTTAAATTCCATATAAACTGACTCCCCTACAGTATCCCCCATGTTCACTCTCAGATTAGCCTTTGATCATGGTTAATGTTCCAAGGCAGGGTCAAGAGAGGCAGGTAAAGGGGCTTCCCAAGCCTCAAGTGCATGTGATTATCTGGAAGTAAGTGAAAGGGAGAATGAATTCATGACTCTGAACCACTTTTTTGGAGTTGTGTGCTGGGAGGATCGCATTTGACAGTGAAGATCCTGAAATGGGAGCTGGAGACCAAGCCTCTGATGCCACCCTCTGGTCCTTGGGCCAGCTCCTGTGTTGTTAACCCCTGTCTCTTTCCCCTTCCGCTAGCATGCCGAGATGTTATGAGGATCAGCTGTGAATTGCATGGTGTTTTCGGAAAGCCATTCATCCTATAAACCCAAGGTATCTTCATTAGCTCTGCCAAATCTTTGAAAGGATTTCATAGAGCCATGCTAGCTTCTCAAAACATGCAAATGTTAATTGACACAGATTTCCTAGCCATTGTTGAAAAAAAATCCATCACCTGAATTCTCTTTGTCCATTTCCTTCTCTTCCTTTTGTTCATTCTCACGTCAGTTCAACTTACATCTTGGGGATCACATTAGTCCTTAGTGGTGGCTGCTCATGGGTGTCAGGGAGCATTTTACAATAGAAGAGCAAGGCTTAGGGACAGGAGTGATTGGAGTTGGCTGGACTAACTTGTTCCATGGCATTAAGTTCTTTTCTGGTCACTATTAAATTTGTCCTCTGCCTATGGGAAATTACCTGATGGTGTCAGTGGATTTCTGTAAGTAGCAAGAAAGCATAAACCAGTGGAACTCTTAAATTAACCAGGTCGTTTTCTTATCACACTTTATAGTCAGCCATAATTAAGCCCACAGCAAATGTCTAGAAGAGTTCACATGATAGACCCTTCTCAAGTCCTCAGGGCTTGGGTTATAGAAGGCCAACTTTACTGTCGGATGGGTCATTAACTAAGAAGGCATCTAAGCGAGAGAATGAATCATCTCTTTGAGACTAACTTGATGAGCCAGACATCTCTAAGGAAGGTGCTATATACTTGTTAGAAGCTTAAACAAGAAACTTTGCCTTTCTTTCTAGACTAATTATTAGCAACCACAGAGATACTTGTTGAGGACTTATGAGACTTGAGAATTCCACAAATTACAGGAAATGTAGCATTAATTGTGACAGTGCATTATATCCATAAAGAAAAAATAATGGGCCTGAAGAAAAAGATGGAAATTGTGAGGGAATGTAAATAGCAATCATGTAAATCAGGAGGTCACTGCAGTTCTTTGCTGAGTATCCCCTTCGTCTTGTAGGAAAATAGAAGTGGTCTGGAAATACTAGTTCTAGTTGACCTAGGATGGTGGTTATATTGAAGTTCTTCATGGCAAAATGGCCCTTCTAAGAATGGTTTCCAAATCCGAATCTCTTCTCAATTGAGTTCTCATCCAGATGGCTACCCCATCTGGATGTGAGTTGTTATTCTTCTAGAAAACTTAGTAGTCACTACTTTCATGGTACAAAAATATGTGGTCTTCTCTTTAAAATTCTCTTCTTGGAATCTACCTTATTCTTTTTTCTCTCATTTGGCAGCTTCCCAGCTTCAGCAGGACCCACGGTGGTTTGTAATCATATACAGTGGTGTGCTCTGTATGATGTTACAGTCAATGACAAACTGCCTATGGTGGTCCTCATGAGGTTATAATATTGAATTTTTACTGTACCTTTTCTATGCTTACATACACAAATGCCATCATGTCACAGGTGCTTATAGTATTTCATACAGTAACATGCTGTACAGGTTTGCAGCCCAGGAGCAATAGGCTACCCTATTTGAATTTATGCAAGTATATTCTATGATGTTTGCACAATGATGAAACCACCCGAATGCATTTCTTAGGATGTATCCCTGCTGTTAAGTGACATGTGATTGTAGTTACATCTCTGCTCATTTGTTTAGTATCTGTTTCACTTGCTGGGCTGTAAGGTCTGTGACTGTAGGAACCGTGTTTGTTTTGTTACCTTTTGTTAGCAGAGTACCTAAAAACTCAGGCTGATGGTAGATGCTGTTATTCATTACTGCTAGTGTTTCCGTGTGGGAACTCCTCCTTGGCATTTCTTGGGAAATGTCTGTGTTTTTCCAAATCACAAACCCCAGGGAAAATCGGTCACAAAATTGAGAAAAACGATAGTTTTGGGAAAATTAACATTTAATACTGTTACTGATTATAGGAAATCTGCTGATGTCCAGTAGAAAGCAAGAGCAGAAACCACTGATACACAGAATTGAACATTAAGGTCAACCTTCCTGGAAGCTAGGAAGGGACAGCTTGGAAAGAATTGCTCATAATCTTATTCATCCCTGCAGGAGTCGTGTCCGTGTTATAACAGTGTGGCCCTGTCTCTAGTGGTGAATCCTTATTGAAAATGAAATAAATATGAGTATGGTTTTATGTATAGTTTATGCAAATCCTGTGAGTGGTGCTCTAAGAAATAACATGTTTTGGAAGCAAAACAAGCCCTTAAGTTGGCGTTTCAGACACATGATTCTGTTAGTGCTTGCTAGGAGATTTGAATGTTACGTTATTTAAATAGTACTCACTAATGTTTGCTGGCATTTTCTAGTGTTAGAATATTCTCTCTAGGTATCTTGAAAATACTACTAAATTTAATATATCTTATTTATTAAAACATTGGTAAGCTATCCATAATCATGAGGAAAGATTATAAAGAACATTGGAAGTGGTTTAAAAAATAACAAATTTCAGGAATTTGCAAGAATTCTCGGGGATCTCAAATTTTCATGACTGAGTCCCAAAGATTAATATCTGTCAGGAATCTGGAAACACAAAGCTGTGTAACAAACCACCCCCAAATCTAGTTGCTTAAAGAAACACCAATTCATTATCCACCACAATTCCCTGGGTTGACTGAGCTCAGCTGGGCAGTGCTTCCACATCGCCTGATACTGGCTGCAGCTGCAGTCGTCTGGGGGCTGTTTGGGCTGGAAGTTCTGAGATGACTCATGCATTTGGCTGGTAGTTGATGATGACTGTCAGCTGGGAACTGAGCTGTGGCTTTTGGCTCTATTCCTACAATTTTCTTCTATGTGCCTTCTTTATGTAGCTTGAGCTGCTGAGGGTATGGAAACTGGGTTCTGAGAGGTAGTGCCCCAAGAGTAATCTTTCTGAGAAGAAGGAAGGAGGAGCTGCAAGTTCCTTTAGACTTGGGCTTGGAAGCTCCAGAATGTCATGCCTGCCTCTTTCTATTAGTTAAAGCGATCACAGAGCTATGCTATATTCAAGGGGAGGAAAAATAAACTCTATCTCCTGATGGGAGGAATGGCATATATGTACAGAGAGGGGAGGAATTTGGGGGCCATCTTTGGAGACCACCTACTATAGTCTGTCCTCTGGTTACCACTTATGTCACTCTCACCCTCCCAAGATTCCTCAAATGTTGTCTTTGCTCTTTTTGTCTGCAGAGGCTGGAATGTCCAAGATGTCTTCTTCACTCCCATGGTGAAGCCTCAGCTAGTAATGTTGATTGTGGCCATAGGTCTGGAGTCTTGATTCTCTTTGTCAATTTGAGAATTGGTTCCTCAGTTCTGTCCATGTATGCTCAGCAGCTCTCCTCCTCCATGCAATCTCTCCACCAGTGTAGGCAGACTTCTTACCTGGCAGCTCAGGACTCCCAAGAGAGAACACTCCAAGACGACAAGCTTAATCAACCCTATGCTTATGTCATAATTTCCCATGTCCTATTGGCCAAAGCTACTTCCATGGACAAGGCCAGAATCAATATGGGAGGACTCCATAAAAGTGGGAGGAATGGTTCATTAGGGACTACCAAATTAATAGTCTCCTGTGGATGCACAGTAAATGTATGATGAGTGAATAAATGAATGAATGCACTATTACCAGTTCATTTACTTCCAAACCAATTTTGGAAAAATGATATCTTTCCCTGGAGGGGGCCCAGCTTCATGCTAATTTCCATCTGTACCACCCACCTCACAGTCCTGGGCTATCTGACTTGCCTCATTATCTTAGGACTTCCCTGTGGAGACCTAGGGGTCCTCCCTTGATTCGGAGCCCCTGAATATTTACTCATTCCTTGAAGGAAATAACCTAGCTCTTTTTTACTTCCTTTAGATTTTTCTCAAATTTCAGGACCCTCGAAATTTCTTACAATGGTTTAGTCACAACCTACTTAATCACTACCCACCCCATCCCCTGTCTCTCTATAGTTATAATTCACTGCTTCCAGGGGGATTAGCTTCTTAA
>NC_045438.1:57762268-57825150 GCF_002776525.5 Piliocolobus tephrosceles | reverse complement strand
AGGAAGCATATATATATATATGCTTCCTGAATCATGTGTGTGATATAAATATTTTAATATATAATAACATATAAATCACACACACATATATAGTCTATAGCTTATTTAAATTTTTAGATCTTTTAGAATTGATACTATTTGTCAGAAAACCACTGTATTCTTGGTGAAAACTAGCTCAATTGAACTTTGCATTAAACACACACACACCCACCCCTAAGTCCAGAACTCCTACTCTCTCCTTTCCCAGAACTGCCCTCTCCAGAAGGGCCAGCCCGATACTTCATTTCTGCTTTTGAGCCTTGGCTATATTGAGACATCTTTGCTGTGTTTAAACTTTGGCTGGTTTCCTGTAGACCATAGATCAAGAACCAATTCGAAGTATGGATTTTCTCATCAGGACATGAAATCCCAAGGGATGTACTTGTATCATCCATATCGTTTTAGTTGTAATAAAAATCTTAATCATGTAGGGTGGTTGGTTTTTGGATTGTCTTTGACTTTTTAAGTGTTTTTGGAAGCTCAAGTAATGGCAACAAATCATAAATGGAGGAAACGGTTCAAGGATTATGACCAAGCAATAATGATGGCATTAGGCAGGGAAATGTGGACGAACATTAGTTTTCTTTTATTTTATCCAGTAAAATCCTTTTAAAAGAAATTTTGAGCTTTGTTACCCTGGAAAACATAGCTGTGTATAGGGCAAGATGAGATCATGTTTTTCTATTGCACTGAGGAAACTTAATTATTAGAAATTCCAGACTTTCTAGGGGCCTCTGACTCATGTTTTGAGACCACATTTTATCCAGCAAACTGCATTATGCACGTGACTACCTCTCTCTCAACAGAAGCATCCGGCACACCATTATGCTTGCAAATTTTAAGTATTTTTCTTAGAGTGGAATTTGGTTAGCTCCTGCCTTATTTCTTTTACCTCCTACTTGCATTTTCAGTCACTCATGAGCCTTATAGATGGAGGCAGAGAGTGCACTTTAAGATTCCTCACTCCGTTAACTTCTGGGGATGAAAATAATGTCATACTTTTTAAAGTCAAGGACTTAAAATTTTTATCATGACTTTGGTTCTGTCTCTTGCTCTTTGACCTAAGTCTTGTTATCCCCAATAAAAATTCAAATCCCCATGTTTGGGTGAACCCTAGACACTGCATAATCTCTGCTCACTGTTGTTGATTTATTTGTTCACCTGTTTAACAAATAGGTGTTAACTATCTCCCATGTATCTGGCTCTGCACAGGAGATATTGCAGTGAACAAAGACAAAATCCCTGTCCTCATGAAGTTTACTTCCAGAATTGGAATACAGACTATAAACATAATAAGTATAATACATACACCATGTGATATTAATATCAAGGAGTTGATGATAAGAGTTATGAGAAAAGTACAACAGGAAATGGGATAAGGGGAATTGGGAGCAAGGGTTGCAATTTTAACTGGGTGGTCTGGGAAGGCCTCATTGAAAAGGTGACTTACAGCCAGCCAGGTGCCTCTCTATGGAAAGAGTGTTTCAGGAAGAGAAAACAGCAAGTGCAAATGTCCTAGGAAGGAAGCAGGCCTGGTGTGTTAGCATAGGAATGGAGACTGGCTGGCTGGAGCTGGGGGAGCAGAGTGACAGGAGTGGAGGTGAGTAAAAAAAATTGCAGGTGCTGTATTACGTAGGGCCCGGAAGAACAGAATAGACTCTGGATTTTCCTCTGAATGAGATGGAAAGTCACTGGAGGGTTTGTGGAGAGGAGCAAGCTGATTTAGCTTTTAAAGCACTACTCTCACTGCTGGATTGATAATAGACTGTAGGGGGTTAAGGGTGGAAGTGGGGAGACTGGCTCAGAGTCAATTGCAATATTCTCAGAGAAAGACAATGCTGGCTTGCAGTAGAGGTGGAAAAGTAGATGTAGGAAATGAGAGAAAGAAGAGTAAAGGTGACTCCAGGGGAGTTGGCCTGAGTGGCAGGAAGGATAAAAGTGCCACCAAGTGAGCCAGGAAGGCTCTTGCAGGGGCAGGCTCAGGGGGATGGGGAGGTGCACGATATCTGAAGCTCAGTTTTTCACATGTTTAGCTGAGATGGCTTTAGACATCTGGTATAGATATTGAGTATGCCTCTGGCTTGGTGAGTCTGGAATGCAACAAAGACACCTGATTGGAGGTGTAAATCTTACCTGCTTTCTTAGATTAGATTTCCAACCTCAGCCTATGCGTCTGAGGTCTCTTATCTACCTGGTTCAGGCCCCTGGTCCCCTGGAGGCCCTCATTTCCTGCCTGATTTCTTAGAACCCCCACTAACTCTGCTGACTCCAGGACATGGTTGTGTCCTTACCACACCCTGTCATTCATTGGAGAACTAATTTCTAGTTCAAAGTCTTCTGCTCCACCTCAGTGCTTGGCAATGTGAGACCCAGGTGGGTGGTGTTTGCCACATCCTGGCCGCACAGCTCCTTGGCCTTCTCATTTCAAGGGTTAGTCTCTTTCCTTGGTTGGTCAGCCACCCATTCCCAGGACCATATCTTAGATTTCTATACCATAACAACTTTTAGAAATCCCGTAAGTATCTCAAATGTGAATGCCCATGTTCCTATCTAATGTTTTTATCTTTCCTGATTAACTGCTCAGGAACCCCCGTTATAATAATTCATTGATCTCATTGTAATCCATTGAGCCCCCTAATTTCTCATGGCTCATTAATGACCTCCCAGCATCCCTGCACTTTCTGTCCAGCTTAGGTTCTTTGCTCAATCAGGATGATCGCTGACACCTGCTTCTTTTTGGCTATCCTACCCTTTTTTCAAAATGTATAACCCAAAGCACATTAACAACACCAGAGAGCCTTTAAAAATTACCCATGACTGTGTCCCACCAAAGATCAACTGAGCAGAGTCTTGGGGGGAGGAGCCAGGCATCAGGATTTTTTAAAAAAGTGCTCACATTTTTCTAACGTCCAGTCAGTCCGAGACCCACTGTGCGATGGGTTCAGCTGCCCACATTGTCTTGCCTGCATCTGAACTGCTGAGCTGTTGGAGGAAACCACAACTCAGCAGACAGGGTTCCTTTTAAATTCTTGCTCTCAGACCTCAGAAGTGTTCCCAGTCCTTCCTGGCCTTCTTACCACACTTCTCTGTAAACTCCCATCCCCACCGTGAGATTGCTACAGACAGGAGGCAGGGAAATACTGAGTACAAGAGGGCAGTTCCCCAGCAAAAGCCCCACATGCAAGCCTGGGCCCACGGCCCTAAATGACAACTTGATATCTCTGTTTTCCCTCCTGGATGTTGCTTTTTCCAAAACCACTCTGGCCCACCACGCTCCTCATCCTGTACCCATAAAACCCTCAAATTCCACTGGCAGAGGAGCAGAATGGCACAGTGGAGGAAAGAGAAGAGAAGAAGCATATGAACATCAAAAGGAGTTCAGGACCATCCCTGGCCTATCTGGGGAATTATCTTCTCATTCCTGGGATTATCTTCCCCACTCCATCCCCTTTCCAGCTCCCCATCCCACCGAGAGCCACCTCCATATCTCAATAAAACCTCCACATTCACCATCCTTCACATTTGTGTGACCTGATTCTTCCTGGATGTCAGACAAAGACTTGGGTACCAAGAGGGCAGGGTGTAAAAGGCCGTCACTTGACTCTCCACTGAGCTAGTTAACACTTAGTTGTCTGTGGATGACAACTGCTCAAAGAGCATTAATTGTAACACACCCCTAGATGCTGCCATGGGGCTGGAGCCCATAGGCACTTGTCCTGGCCCCAGCACCCACTTGCCTGAATGCTTCCCCTCTTGCAAGGGGTTTGAGTGCAGTGGCCAAGTAAGCAAGCCATACCCCTGTTGCAAGTCCCTCGAAGGGTTCCAGGAAACTCTCCTGTCTCAACATGGCTACTTTATACTTGCTCTTTCTTCTCAAATCTCTCTGTCCTCTTCTCCCCAGGGTACACCTAGCTGGTGACTTTACCCCATACCTCACTGAAAAAGTAGGAACCATCAGATGGCTCTCTTATCTGCCCTGTTATTCCCCTTCCATGTGCTTCATGTAATTATTTCAATTCATACTTGTCCCAATTCTTACCTATACCTCATTTGTTTTCTTCTTGTCCCTTTCCCATGAGACTGTGAACTCTATGGGCAGAGGGTCATGTTTATTTACTGAAGTAAATAAGCTTAGCACAGGGCCTAGATACCATCTAGCAGAGAGAAGGCCCTCCAACATTTCCTGCAGGATTACATAAGCCAAATCTTGATCATATGAGTCAATGAGAAGTCGTAAATTATGTTACCCCACTGTCTTCATGGCTACAAAGAAGTTAGAGGTCATTCTAGTTCCACAATCTTGCTTTACAAAGGCCCAAACTGAAGCATGTCAATGACTCTCCTGACCATGAAAATGGGCCAGCACTCTTCCCTAGACCAACCCGTATTGGCCAACTACAAAGAATATGTCAGTCCAATGCCATTTGCCCATTTCTATTTGGTTTTGGTGCAGGGTCTTGTTTTTAGGACTTTAGAGTTTCCTTTGTGGTGATGTTGGGTTTAGGCTAGCATCCATATTGGCTTGGGCTTCTTCACCATGAATGTTGGGAGAAAAGCTGAATGTTGGAAGAAGTTGAGGCAGGGCTTACATGTCTGATATCATATAAAAGAGTCTTGGAACATGTCCAGGGTCCAGGGTCTAGAACCCCTTGTGACCTTTGGAATGCCAAGCTCTGTGCTAAAGGGTGGAAGGCTACCCTGATGCACCATAATGTAAGCCCAGGGCATAAAACCCTTGTGGCTTGGATAGAATCCAGGGCTTGTGGCTCTGGAATGTGTCTAGACTCACTGGCTCCTTGCTCTCCCAGGATCAATTGTATCTTGAGTTAAAAGAACCTGCTCTCCATTATCTCCAGTAGCAGAGCAGATGCTAAACTGTCACAGCTGTAGATCACGTGCTTGCCCTTTCGATCCCCACATTCTCAACACCTGTTTCTTCGTTTGATCACCAATAAATAGTCTGGGCTTCCAGAGCTCAGGGCCTTCACAGCCTCCATACGTTAGCGATGGCCCCCTGGACCCACTTTTCTCTCTCGAACTGTCTTTTTCTCATTCCTTTGACTCTACCAGACTTTGTCACCCCCACGACCTGGTATTGGGTCCGATCACCCCAACAATGAACTGACAGAGACAGGGATAGCCCCAGTAAGAAGTTGCTGTGGAAAAAGGCCAGCCATGCAGAGCACAGAACTGAATTGTTCTCACCTGTGCATTTGATACTTTCCTTTCAAAATCCTCTTATTAAAAGCACTTTGCTAAAAATAAAGTTTCTAAGATACTGAGTAACTTTAAGGAAAAAGTACCTATAAGGACTTGCATTGTGCTTGTCACTGTATAATCACAGACATTTTGACAAAGGTACCATTTAAGCAAGAAAGAGGAGAACAAGAAACAAAGATTTCTTCTTCTTCCATGTTAAATTGGTTAAAAAAAAAAAAAAAAAAACAAATCCCAGATTGACTCATGCAAAGATTATTTCAGAAGAGAGTGTTTTTCCTGTGTGATTTGGCTGACTGCTCTGACAGTCCCCAGATGTGGACTTGCTGTGCAGTGATAGCTTTTTAGTTGGAAGTTTGAACAACTTAATTGGAGGTGTGAGCAGTTTTAATAGAATAGGGGTGACTTTTCTGTGTGTGCCAAATGTCAGAACTCTTACGAAGTAGCTGGTCTGTCTGTCCAATTCTGAACCTGGTGAATGTCCTCACAGAGTTTGCACCATGGCACTCCTGCTAGGGCTACCAATATATTGGGGCCGATGTGTTTCCCAGGATGTGGGAATTTCAGTGCCAAACAGAGTGCTGGGAAAGCTGGGATGGCTGGTCCCCCTAAACACTGATACTTGTTGGGAAATGGCTCTTTTCTCACCATGATAAGAAAACCCTTTCTTTAGTTCTGCCCATAGAAAAGGCATCCATAAATCCAAACTGTGCTTCCTAGCTTGTGTAATATTCTATCTTCCTTTGCACTGGAATTGGTTGCACCTACTCTGCTTCCAAAAACAGTGTTAAATGTCCTACCACCTGAAAAACCAGTTAGTCTTTCAGTGGTTACCTTGAATCTTGGACTGGATTCTTCAGCTGCTCAGCTGATGTCTTCTGTTTTTTTTTTTTTTTTTTTTAAATTTATTTTTCCCTACAGATTTCCTGGACACACCTAAGGTCTTTCCATACTAAGAAGATAATTGCAATTTTATATGGTCCATGTCATTGTAGCCCATCCTTCCCTTCCACTCAAGTTCTAACTTGAGTTCTAGCTTCAAGTTAGAACTCCATTCAGACTAGTTTCCCACTGTCAATGTGATTTATGGGGAAGTCACTTTACTCTTTCATCCTTCACGTCCACCTGCATAGACAAAAGTATACAATTTCCTACTTTTAAACTGCCTCAACCTATAATATTTGGGGATTCCAATGTTCTCTGTAAGAAATACTAAATAGGATAAAAAAACTCTCATAAATATTTTCACAATCCATATTATAAAATTAGGTTGTCAAGTGGCTGTCTACTCATCTTTTCATACTTGCGTGCCACATCCCAACACTGGGAATAGTTGTCAAAATAAATAGAAATCTCACTGTTTGAAACATGCATTAATGATATTAGATGAGAAGGATTTTCCAGACCATTTTGAACTCTTGCTACAATGTGATTTATGCTGAAGTATTTGGAAAGTTGGGCTGATGTTTGGCAAATGATCACAAACTGCCTAAAATTATTTAGTCATTTTCATTGTTTAATTTCATGAGTGTGTGCCTTGCTTTCCCAATTAAATTAGATGATTATTTAGTTCGATAAGAAAAGGTTATGTTTCCAAAAGTTCTCTACAGTGCCTAGCACAGTGCTCTGGACACAGAGTGGAAACGCTACCTGCATAGTCATTGAGCAAGGGCATCGTCCTTCTCCAAGAATTGGCATTTGTGTTGGTTGGTGCATGGCCAGTCAGCAGAGTGGCCTTGGGGAAAGAATTATGTGTGGAAACAGCTCCGGGTTATGTGAAGAACATCCATTCATTCATTAGGTTGTAATCAACCCTACAGGTTCCCACCATGGTGTTACATTGAATTAAAAACAGAGAGAAGATAAAAAGCTCTTTTATGTTGACACAAACTTGAATAGGCCAGCTATTAACCACGGATGTGGAGCTGTATTTTGTCAAGCTAATTCATACCTCAATTTGGGGTGACTGTAATGCTGGGAATATTTACTCTACTGCTCAGCTTGGGCACCCACCTCAGGGTAATAAGGTACTATACTATTATATGCCATCGGAGAAAAATCAGAGTCATCACTTTTCTTATTTTTAAACACAAAATGAAATAGATCTTGTGTCAGTTGCTTCTGAAAAAAACAACCGGACCTTTTTTGGTGGTTCTGAAAAACTTCCAACCTTTCTTATCCTGTATTTCTCATCTTTTTTTAAAAAATGAAAAAGAATTATACTTATGACTATGGAGACATGAGATATTTGTTCATATGATCCTGTAGAAGTATACACAAGGTAGTTACTATTTTCAATGAATTTATCAATGAATTGTAAAATAGTTGAATCATTGTATTTCTTTTAAGCAGGGCAATTGCATGCTACATCCTAATGGAGGCTACTTTTGACCCACTACTCCAGACATGGAAATAGGTTTCGTCTTGATTGTCAACTCTGATCCATTAGTAGTTACTGACCATAGCACTGAGATCAGGATTAGGATGCTACTTCCAGGTCACAAGTTAGGAAACTTTTTCAGTAAAGGGCCATATAGTAAATATTGTAGGTTTTCTAGGCAATGTGGTTACTGTTGCAACTACTTAGCTTTGCTGTTGTAGCGTAAAGACAATAGGTAAACCAAAGGTTACGGCTGTGTTTCAATAAAACTTTACAAATAAAGGAAGTAGCGCCATAGATACCTGCCGTTCTTTCCTTCTCTGCAAGTGGACACAGCATTCAGTAAAAGAGTTCTGATCATAATTCTGATTATTGGTCAGTGTGTATCACCTAGGTATGTCAATAGAGGTTTTAGGTAAGAATCAGCTAGTTGTTCTCTACATAAATTAACACAGCCCACAATCCCTTATCTACAATTTTGGAAGCCAAAAGTCTAAAGTTTTTTGTTTCTAATGTAGCAGCAAAACTTGAGTTGACTTGAACTTCTTTGGCAGCAAAATGGACCTGAGTACATATAAGGCCCTTTTATAATCTTTACTTATCCTGCTTAATGTGAAAATTGATATGTTGTACTGTTTGATTATAGGGTGCTGTCCAGACCCTGCTAAGAGTGTTATAATACTGAAAGGGGTTTGTACCAAATCACCTTTCTGAAATAGCAAAATTTCTGAATTTTGAAACCATCTGACACAGAATTTCTTATAAGGGATTGTGAATGTATAAACACAAACTCTCCTTTTTCTTTTGTGCTGTGTAGATGGAAGAACTTTGCCAAGAAATGCGTGTCTGAATAATGACAATGAATTAGTCTAATCAAACAATCTGAATGATTACTAGTTATAATGGTGTGATCAGCTTAATCACCTGTGTTAATGAAGAGTTAAGCTTCTGATTTTAAACCCAAGTAAAGCCAGGAAAATCAACATTAATCTTTCCCACAATGACCTTTTCTCCTTTCATGTAAATGTATTTCGACAGATAGTGCTGTTCCTGGCACGTCCATCTGTATGAAGTGGTACAAATCTTTTTGGTCAATAATTGGCTTCACAAATCTTGTTACCCCTGCAGGTGTGACCAGGTATGGCATAGTGCAGTGAATTTCAAGGGCATGTGTGAGTCATTGAGTCTGATTAGGTCTCAGGGCCCCTTAAAGCCAGAAATGAGAAGAACTGGACCCTACTCTTGCCCTTCCACTGTCTAGCTTGTCATGGGCTTGCTTCTTGCTCATCCATAAAATGGGTAATTGACACACAGGTGAACTACTATCTTTACACAGTTACCACCTTTTATCTACTGCTATTCCAGAATTTACTATTATTCTCTTTCCACTGTACCATAATTTCCTTGAGAGTCAAAAAACATGTTTTATTCACTTTGTAGCTTCAGTCTTTAAGCACAGAAGTCATTATGTCTATTGAGAGATGGACAGATTGAATGCTCATAGACTAAAGGACTCATAAAAGGGACCTCACAAGCCATTTTCTCAAAGCTTTCTATTTTATAGATGAGGAAACATAACTACAGAAGCTTACCAGATACACCCATGTATTGGATACTATTACCAAGCACTGTCCTGACACTATTTCATTAATCCTTCAATAGCTCTATGAATTAGATACATCACCCATAATTTAAAAAATTAGGCAGGTGAATCTCAGAAAAGTTAAATAACTTGCTCAGAAGCAGTGCAGACTTGACCCAGGTTCTATCTTACTCCAAAGTCTTTGTTTTTTTCCATAAGATTATAGGATCTTGCCTGTCTCTAATGACTGATAGGTGCCCCTCAATCCTTCTAGGATGTCCAATTAATTTTGATTCATAGCCACTGTAGGATATTAAGAGAAGCAAAGCATGATTCCTGCCCTCTAGAAGTTTACAATCCGGAGGACAAGCAGACACATGCCACTTGGATGACTGCCATGGCTTTTTAGCCATAATCCTTACCTTGGTCCTCTTTTCCTTAAAGCCTTTTCTCTGCACAACACCTGAGTGATTCTGTTGATGACTAAGAAGACCAAGTCTCTTCTCTGCTCTAAGTCTTCCAATGGTTTCCCATTTCACTTGGTATAAAAGCCAGACTCCTCTTGGTGGCTTATAAAGTCCTCTGCAGTCTGGCAACCATTGCTGCTCTGACATGATCTTGTATCATGCTGTCCACCTTTAAAATTGCAACCCCTCCCACCCTTCATGCCTGACACATAGCAGGTACTCAAATATTTGTTAAATATTGAATAAAGAAAACATATTATGTAGTGGAATGCAATTAGTGCTGCTACAAAAATACTTAACTGAAGTGCCATAGGAATACTTTCTCCTTAACCATGCGGGATTCATAATTCCTCTGTTTGGTGAGGATCAAATTTCTCATCAGTCATAAAAAGGTTGACTTGGCCATGTAAAGATAGAAGATGTTACGCTGGAATTAACAGAAAGGAATATTCTTCAAAATATTCATAGGATTGGGTACAATGTGGTTATCCAAATACAAGAAACTGGTAAAATTATGGACTATCTGATGAATGAAAAATGATGCAGTTAAATAAAAAGAATAGTCTCTCAGAAGACTAATGATATAGAATTGTGTCATTTTATATTATTAAGCAAAAATCAAAAAAGCAAGTTATAAAATAGTATAAAATAATCCATTTTTGTATATGTATTTCAAGTAAAGTTTAAAATTATTTCCATGAATTCTTAACCTGTTTTATGCCATGAAGTCTTATGAAGCTTATGTAATTCTAAAATTAATGTTTCAAAATGCATAAAAAAGAGTATAACAAAGAAGCTAATTATATTTAAATGCTGCTATGGTTTGAATGTGTTTCCTACAAAATTCAAGTGTTGCCAATGCGATAATATTAAGAGGTAGGGCCTCTATGAGGTGATTAGGCCATGAGAGCTCCTCCTTCACAAATGGGATTAAGGCCTTTATCAAAGAGGCTTAATGCAACATTTGGTTCTCTTTCCCTTCTGCCTTCGGCCATATGAGGACATAGTGACCTTCCCCTCTTGAGGATGCAGCCCTCACTAGACAACTGAACGTGCTAATGCTTTGATATTGGACTTCCCAGACGACAGAACTGTTAGCAATTTCTGTTGTTTACTAATTACCCCATAGGTGGTATTCAATTATATCAGTACAAATGAACTAAGACAAATGCACCTACAAAATGTTAAAAGACAAACTTTTGATATAATTATATACATGCTTCTTAATTATCACACTAAATGATAATACACTTAAGTACAGGTATACTGAAGTTAAATTTCATTTTTAAGGACAAATCAGTGTGAGGGCTATTATGACTTAGCTTGAATAAGAATGTTACACTGTAGAGTGGTCTTTACCAAGGAAACACTTGTTCATGTTGAACATCCAGTCAGTTTTGATTTCTTTTTGATTGTTAAAAGTGGCAAAAATATAAATTTGCAAAGACCTACTTTTGCAAGTAGAATAAATTGCTTCCATGTCTTCCTTCACAAGATGACAATAGGCTGTCTTAAGAAACATTAGAGGCCAGGCACAATGGCTCACGCCTGTAATCCCAGCACTTTGGGAAGTCAAGGCAGGTGGATCACGAGGTCAGGAGATCAAGAATATCCTGGCTAACACAGTGAAACCCCATCGCTACTAAAAATACAAAACATTACCCAGGCGTGGTGGCGGGCGCCTGTAATCCTAGCTACTCGGGAGGCTGGGGCAGGAGAATGGCGTGAACCGGGGAGGCAGAGCTTGCAGTGAGCCGAGATTGCACCACTGCACTCCAGCCTGGGCAACAGAGAGAGACTCTGTCCCAAAAAAAAAAAAAAAAAAAAATAGAATTCTTCAAGTCTCTTTTTTCTTTCCAGATCTTTGATATTTTTCCTTATATGTTATTTAGTTTTTTAAAAACTATGATATTATTTATAGACTATGAAAAGCACAATCTTAAGGTATAGTTCCATGAGTTGTGGTTAATGCCTAATCCTAATTCCATCCCCTTGATCATTTTCTGATTTCTGTTCCTGTGTATGACTTTTGCTTGTTTTGAACTTTACACAAATGGAGTCATATAGTATGCACTCTTCAGTATCTGGCTTTCCTTAAGCTTGTTACTTTTAAGCTCCCTTTATGTTATTGTATGTATCAATTGTTCATTTGTTTAATTGCCAAGCAGTATTTTATTATAAACAAATTATTTATTCTCCTGTTGATGGACTTTTGGGCTATTTCTAGTGCATGGTTACTATGCAATAAGCTGCCATTATCATCCTTGTTTAAGTCTTTTTTGCAGAAATACATTTCAATTTTGGGTAAATTGGATAAATATTTAGGAGTAACATTGCCGGGTTACAGGGCACATTTATATTTAATTTTAATACAAACTGCCAGTTTTTAAAAAGACATTTTTGCATGTTTTTTTTCTCTTTCACTTTTATTGATCGGTCTTGCTAGGTACTATGGTTAATCGATTTAATTATTCCCTTTAAGAAAAAATATTTTGGCTTTGTTCATTTTTCCTATGACTTGTCTGTTTCTAATTTTATTTATTTCTGCTATGATCTCTATAATGTTTCCCTTCTATTTACTTTAGGTTTTAAGTGCTCATTGCTTTCTACTTTCTTTCACTTTAAGGTGGAATTCTAGATGATTAATTTTAAAACTTTTTTAAAATATATAAGCATTAAAAGATGGTTCCAAGATGGCTGAATAGGAACAGCTCCAGTCTACAGCTCCCAGCATGAACGATGCAGAAGATGGGTGATTTGTGCATTTCCAAGTGAGGTACCAGATTCATCTCACTGGGGCTTGTCGGACAGTTGGTGCAGCCCACAGAGCATGAGCCAAATCTGGGCGAGGCATTGCCTTACCCAGGAAGCACAAGGGTTCAGGGAATTCCCTTTCCTACCAAGGGAAGCTGTGGCAGATGGTACCTGGAAAATCGGGACACTCCCACCCTAATACTGTGCTTTCCCTGTGGTCTTAGCAAACGGCACACCAGGAGATTATATCCTGCGCCTGGCTTGTGCTGGGAAAACTGGCTAGCCATATGTAGAAAGCTGAAACTGGGTCCCTTCCTTACACCTTATACAAAAATCAATTCAAGACTTAAATGTTATACCTAAAACCATAAAAACCCTAGAAGAAAACCTAGGCAATACCATTCAGGACATAGGCATGGGCAAGGACTTCATGACTAAAACACAAAAAGCAATGGCAAAAAAAGCCAAAATAGACAAATGGGATCTAATTAAACTAAAGAGCTTCTGCACAGCAAAAGAAACTACCATCAGAGTGAATAGCCAACTGACAGAATAGGAGAAAATATTTACAATCTACCCATCTGACAAAGGGCTAATATCCAGAATCTACAAAGAACTCAAACAAATTTACAAGAAAAAAAATCAAACAACCCAATCAAAAAGTGGGCAAAGGATATGAACAGAGACTTCTCAAAAGAAGACATTTATGCAACCAACAGACACATGAAAAAATGCTCATCATCACTGGCCATCAGAGAAATGCAAATCAAAACCACAATGAGATACCATCTCATACCAGTTAGAATGGAGATCATTAAAAAGTCAGGAAACAACAGGTGCTGGAGAGGATGTGGAGAAATAGGAACACTTTTACACTGTTGGTGGGACTGTAAACTAGTTCAACCATTGTGGAAGACAGTGTGGTGATTCCTCAAGGATCTAGGACTAGAAATACCATTTGACTCAGCCATCCCATTACTGGGTGTATACCCAAAGGATTATAAAGCATACTGCTATAAAGACACATGCACACATATGTTTATTGTGGCACTATTCACAATAGCAAAGACTTGGAACCAACCCAAATGTCCAACAATGATAGACTGGATTAAGAAAATGTGGCACATATACACCATGGAATACTATGCAGCCATAAAAAAGGATGAGTTCATGTCCTTTGTAGGGACATGGATGAAGCTGGAAACCATCATTCTGAGCAAACTATCACAAGGACAGAAAACCAAACACCGCATATTCTCACTCATAGGTGGGAATTGAGCAATGAGAACACTTGGACACAGGAAGGGGAGCATCACACACCGGGTCCTATTGTGGGTAGTGGGTGGGGGGGAGGGATAGCATTAGGAGATATACCTAATGTAAATGATGAGTTAATGGGTGCAGCATACCAACATGGCACATGTATACATATGTAACAAACCTGCATGTTGTGCACATGTACCCTAGAGCTTAAAGTATATAATAAAAGCAACCCAGTCTCTACTAAAAATACAAAAATTAGCCAGGCATGGTGGTGGGCACTTCTAGCTCCAGCTACTCGGGAGGCTGAGGAAGGAGAGAATTGCTTGAACCCGGGAGGTGGAGGTTGCAGTGAGCCAAGATCATGTCACTGCACTCCAGCCTGGGCAACAGAGCAAGACTCTATGTCAAAAAAAAAAAAAAAAAAAAAAAAAAAAAAAAAAAAAAAAAAAAAAAAGAAAGAAAGGAAAACCCTAAGCACTCCTCCCAAAAGCTCCTAGAACTGATAAAAGAACTTAGCAAAGTTTCCAGATACAAGGTTAATGTACACAAATCAGTAGCTCTTCTATACATCAACAGCGACCAAGTGGAGAATCAAATCAAGACGTCAACCCCTTTTACAATAGCTGCAAAAATAAAATAAAATACTGAGGAATATACCTAACCAAGGAGGCAAAAGACCTCTATAAGAAAAACTACAAAACACTGCTGAAAGAAACATGGATGACAAAAACAAATGGAAATATATCCCATGCTCATGGATGGGTAGAATCAATATTGTGAAAATGACCATACTGCCAAAAGCAATCTACAAATTCAATGCAATCATCATCAAAATACCACCATCGTTCTTCACAGAATTAGAAAAAACAATTCTAAAATTCATATAGAATCAAAAAAGAGCCTGCATAGCCAAAGCAAGACTAAACAAAAAGAACAAATCTGGAGGCATCACACTACCTGATTTCAAACTATACTATAAGGCTATGGTCACTAAAACAGCATGGTAATTGTATAAAAATAGGCACATAGACCAATGGAACAGAATAAAGAACCCTGAAATAAACCCAAATACTTGCAGCCAACTGATCTTTGACAAAGCAAACAAAAGCATAAAGTGGGGAAAGGACACCCTTTTCAACAAATGATGCTGGGATAATTGGCTAGCCACATGTAGGAGAATGAAACTGGATCCTCATCTCTCACCTTATACAAAAATCAGCTCAAGATGGATTAAGGACTTAAACCTAAGATCTGAAACTCTAAAAATTCTAGAAGATAACATTGTAAAAACCCTTCTAGACACTGGCTTAGGCAAGAATTTCATGACCGAGAACCCAAAAGCAAATGCAATGAAAACCAAGTTAAATATTTGGGACTTAATTAAACTAAAGTGCTTTTGCACAGCAAAAAGAACAATCAGCAGAGTAAACAGACAACCTACAGAGTGGGAGAAAGTCTTCACAATCTATACTTTTGACAAAGGACTAATATCCAGACTCTACAAAGAATTCAAACAAATCAGTAAGAAAAAAACAAACAACCTCACCGAAAAGTGGGCTAAGGCCATGAATAGACAATTCTCAAAAGAAGATATACAAATGGCCACAAACATATGAAAAAATGCTCAACGTCACTAATGATCAGGAAAATGCAAATCAAAACCACAATGTGATACCACCTTACCCCTGCAAGAATGGCCATAATCAAAAAGTCAAAAAAATTAGATGTTGGTGTGGATGCAGTGATCAGGGAACACTTCTACACTCCTGGTGGGAATGTGAACTAGTACAGCCACTATGGAAAACAGTGTGGAGATTCCTTAAAGAACTAAAAGTAGAACTGCCATTTGATCCTGCAATACCGCTACTGGGTACCTACTCAGAGGAAAAGAAGTCATTATACGAAAAAGATATTTGCACACGCATGTTTATAGCAGCACAGTTCACAATTGCAAAATCATGGAACCAACCCAGATGCCTATCAATCAATGCGTGAATAAAGAAACTGTGATATATACATGTGATGGAATACTGCTCAGCCATAAAAAGGAACGAGTTAATGGCATTTGCAGCAACCTGGATAAGACTGGAGACTATTATTCTAAGTGAAGTAACTCAGGAATGGAAAACCAAGCATCGTATGTTCTCACTGATATGTGGGAGCTAAGCTATGAGGACACAAAGGCATAAGAATGATGAAATGGACTTTGGGGACTTTGGGAGAACGACGGAAGGGGACTGAGGAATAAAAGACTACAAATAGGGTGCAGTGTACCCTGCTCAGATGATAGGTGCACCAAAATCTCACAAATCACCACTAAAGAACTTACTCATGTAACCAAATACCACCTGTACCCCAATAACCTATGGAAGAATAAAAATAAAAAAATAAATAAATAAATAAATCAATCAATCATTAAATAAGTGCTTTTATATATATATATGTGTGTGTGTGTGTGTGTGTGTGTGTTAAAGGTACAATTTTTCCTCTAAGCACTGCTTTAGGGGCATCCCATACATTTTAGTAGGTTAGATTTACATCACTGTTCAATTTGAATTATCTTCTGATTTCCCTTATGATTTTGTCCTTGATTCATGGATAATTTAGAAGTATCATGCGCTATTTGTAAGTATTTGGCACAATTCCTAGATTTTTAAAATTGATTTCCAATTAAGTGTATTGTGGTCACAGAAACATACTTTGATTTCACTCCTTAGAAATTGATTAATATTTGTTTTTCTCATTTGTTCCCTTTCTCATTTGTTCTCTTTTTGTTCTTACGTGTCCTTTTAGAGTTAACCTAGTTTTTTTCTTATACCATTTTATCTTTTCCGTTAACATTTTAGCTATATCACTGTATTTATTTCCTATTACTGTTAAAACAGAAATGGCTTAAAACAACACAAATTTATTGTCTTATAATTATGGAGATCAGTAGTTTAAAATGAGTCTTACATGGCTAAAACAAAGGCGTCAGAAGGATGGCTGCATTTCATTTGCAGCCTATAAGGGAGAATCTCTTTCATTCCTTTTCCAGTTTCTTGAGGCTGCCCATATTTCTTGGCTCATGCCTTCTTCCATCTTCAAAACCAGAATACATCATGGTATTTCCCCTTATCCACAGGGGATACATTCCAAGACCCCCAAATCCTATATACATGTCAGTATGTTTTCCCCTATACGTGCACACCTATGATAAAGTTTAATTTATAAATTAGGTACAATAAGAGATTAGCAGCAATAACTAATAATAAAATAGAACAATTATAACAATATGTCAGTTTCACTACTCTTGAGTTTTTGGGCCATTATTAAGTAAAACAAGGCTTACTTAAATACA
Source organism: Piliocolobus tephrosceles (assembly GCF_002776525.5). Lineage (NCBI taxonomy): Eukaryota > Metazoa > Chordata > Mammalia > Primates > Cercopithecidae > Piliocolobus > Piliocolobus tephrosceles. The sequence continues at coordinate 57,808,108 of NC_045438.1, read as the reverse complement.
AGTACTGTGATATTGCAACAGTTGATCTGATAACCAAGACAGCTACTAAGTAAATAATGGGTCGCTAGCGTCTGCAGTTGATATACTGGACAAAGGGATGATTCACATCCTGGGTGGGACAAAATGGGATACTGTGGGATTTCATCATGGTACTCAGAATGGTGTGCAATTTAAAACTTATACTTTGGAATATTCTATTTATTATTTTTGAAACTCAGTTGACTATGGGTAACTGAAATCACAGAAAATGGAACCAGGATAAGGGAGGACTACTGTAATTTGTCTTTTTCTTTTGGGGGGTGGGGGCGCGGTTTGTATTTTCATTATCTTTGGTTTTCAGAAATTTGAATGTGATATATCAATGTGAGGATTTTTTTTGTGTGTGTATATTTTTGGGTTATGTTGAATTACTTTGGTTCTATGCATTTGGAAATTTAGAAAAAATCTGGAAAAAATGCCATTGTTTCTTTAAATTTTTCTCTGTTACAAGTTCTCTCTGTTAACTTTCTTAAATTCCAATTTCACATATGTTAGAGTACTCAGTAGTGTCCCACAGGTCACTGAGGCTCTGGTCATTTTTTTTTTTTTTTTTTTTTTGAGACGGAGTTTTGCTCTTGTTGCCCAGGCTGGAGTCCAATGGCATGATTTTGGCTCACCACAACCTCCACCTCCTGGGTTCAAGCAATTCTCCTGCATCAGCCTCCTGAGTAGCTGGGATTACAGGCATGCACCACCACACCCAGCTAATTTTGTATTTTTAGTAGAGATGGGGTTTCTCCACATTGGTCAGGCTGGTCATGAACTCCCAACCTCAGTTTATCTACCCTCCTTGGCCTCCCAAAATGCTGGGATTACAGGTGTGAGCCACCGTGCCTGGCTGCTCTGTTAATTTTATTTAGTCTGTTTTCTCTCTGAGTGTCAGTTTCCTTAGTTTCTTTTTTTTTCTTCAAGTTCACTAATCTCGGTGTCCAATCTTCTTTTAAGTCCATGCAATAAATATTTTATTTCAGATATTTTATTTTTCAATTCTAGAAATTCCATTTGGTTGTTTTAAGTAGTTTCAATTTCTCAGCTGAGATTTCTGATCTGTTTGGTCATTTGTCTGCATTTTCTTTTACATCCTTGAACATATTTACAAAATTAAAAAAAACGTTTTTGGCCGGGCGCGGTGGCTCAAGCCTGTAATCCCAGCACTTTGGGAGGCCGAGGCGGGTGGATCACGAGGTCAGGAGATCGAGACCATCCTGGCTAACACGGTGAAACCCCGTCTCTACTAAAAAATACAAAAGAACTAGCCGGGCGAGGTGGCGGGCGCCTGTAGTCCCAGCTACTCGGGAGGCTGAGGCAGCAGAATGGCGTGAACCCGGGAGGCGGAGCTTGCAGTGAGCTGAGATCCGGCCACAGTACTCCAGCCCAGGCGACAGAGCGAGACGCCACCTCAAAAAAAAAAAAAAAAAAGTTTTTGTTAAATCTAATAGCAATGTCATCTCTGGGGCTATTTATAGTGATTTTTTTCACTCCGGATTATGAGCCACATTTTGTTGCTTTTTCGTATGTCTAGTATTTTTAATGGCATGCTGGATGTCATAGATGCCAAGCTGCTGATAGTTTAAATTATGTTCTTTGCTTCTAAAAAATATTATTTTTTTTCCTGCCAAGCAGTTAATTTAAGGTGTGCAGTTTAATTTAGAACAACACTATTCTAAAAGTGTGAATTTTCTTAGGTCTTAAGTGAATGTCCAGAGTGTTTATCATGGGATTTCTCTTTGCCTGGTCAATAGTCCATTTCCTATCATGGTGAAACCTCCAGAATTAGGGTCAGTACCCAAGTGGGTCTTTTATCCTAGGTTTCTTGGAATCTTTCCCTGAGCATGCACAACTTAGTTTTTACCTAAGACTTATTGCAATTGACCCCATGCAAATTTCTAGGGATCCTTCATTGTCCGTATTCTCCTGACCTACAAATTCCAATTGCCTCAGTATCCCCAAACATTGAGATTGTGTCTGTTGCCCAGTGAGACCACTGATTTCTATTTTGGCTTCACTTTAATGTGCTGCACTTTGGAAAGTGCTTCCAGGCAGAAAACCAGGGTGGATGTGGAGCTTACCTCATGTGTTTCCCTTATCTCATGGATCACAGCCTTGTGATATGTGTGGCCAATAGCTGGAAATAATTGCCTCGTACACTTTGTGAAGCTTAATGGTTGTTTATCATGCAGAGTACACCTGATCCCCACTACTCTATCGTGGCCCAAACTGGAAGTCTTTCATCAGAGCTTTTGAGTCAAGTTCCAATGATGAGAACATTCTACTTCACTGCTTGGTGGCTAAATGTGATGGTTAATTTTGTGTGTCAAATTGCCTGGGACATGGGGTACCCAGTTTAAACATTATTTCTGGGTGTGTCTTTGAGAGTGTTTCTAGATGAGATTAGCATGTGAATCGGTGGACTGAGTAAAGCAGACGGTCCCCCTTCAATGTTGGGAGGCATCATCTAATCCATTGAGAGCCTGAAAACAACAAAAGGGCAGAGGAAGGGGAAATTCACTCTCTCTGCCTAACCTCATGAGCTGAGACACTGGTCTTCTGTCCTCAACTGGGACTTATACCATCATCCCTCTGGTTCTCAGAACTATCTCACTGGCCTTCCTGGATCTCCAGCTGGCAGACGGCAGATTGTGGGACTCTGCAGCCTCCGTAATTGCATGAGTCAATTCCTTATAATACATTTCACATGTATATTGTATATATGTAACATACAGTTATAATATATACACACATATATGATATATATGTAACTATAACTCTATATATGTATATATAACTATAACTATAACTATAACTGTATATGTATTTCCTATCAATTCGTTTCTCTGGAGAACCCTGACTAATACACTAAACCACCACCAGGTACAGATTTGAATAATATAGGCCACTATGTCGTATGTAATATATCATATATCTATAGACAGAAACGATTATTACATGTGATTTCATTATAGGTCTAATAATATAATTTCAAAGTATTGGTGAGTATCAGTGATGAACTAAGATATTTGTAGCAACTGTGATGTGGTATGAAAATATATGATTTTTATTGATTTTAAGGTAACAGTCTTTGTTATTATTTCTGTGGTTCATAATTTCTATATAATTTCTATTTAAGCTGGCTTCAAGTTCACTGATGCTTTCTTTCTCTCCCTTCCTTCCTTCCTTCCTTCCTTCCTTCCTTCCTTCCTTCCTTCCTTCCTTCCTTCCTCCCTCCCTCCCTCCCTCCCTCCCTCCCTTCCTTTCTTTCTTTCTTTCGAGATGGAGTTTTGTTCTTGTTGCCCAGGCTGGAGTGCAATGGCGCAATCTCAGCTCACCACAACCTCTGCATCCCAGGTTCAAGCGATTCTCCTGCCTCAGCCTCCTGAGTAGCTGGGATTACAGGCATGTACCACCACGCCTGGCTAATTTTGTATTTTTAGTAGAGACGGGGTTTCTCCATGTTGGTCAGGCTGGTCTCGAACTCCCGACCTCAGGTAATCAGCCCACCTCGGGCTCCCAAAGTGCTGGGATTACAGGCATGAGCCACTGTACCCGACCTGCCACTGATGCTTTCTTCTTCAGTGTTAAATTTGTTATTAAGCCTATCCAGTGATTTTTTTTTCATTTAATATATTGCATTTTCTTAGTTTTAGAAGTTCCATTTGGTTCTTTTCTTTAAGTCTCCATTTCTTTTAAGTTTCCGTCTCTGCCAGTGCTATTGTGGTTTGTTGTCTGCATTGATAATTTAAGGGAAATCAAAATTTCAGTAAGAATATAAAGATGTATTTTTCCTTTCCAAATTCATGGGTCACCAGGATATAAAATGTTAATAGTGGTTACATCTGGGTGATGATTATGAGAGATTCTTATTCCTTTCTCTGTTCCTTTCTGTTTTTCTAATATTTCTTCAATGAGCATGTGTTACTTTGTAATTGCCAAGACTACATATAACTTAAAATATATCAATATCCAAGTAATATGCAAATAAAATATAATATTCTTCTGAACAATATTATATAAATATTAAAAACATGTTGCATGATTTTTTATTCATTATATTCCAGTTAAGGTAAAATGATTAAAAGACATGTTAAACTGATGGTAATTTTTCTTAATGGTGGAAAACTAGAAAAAATCAATATGATTAAGTATCATATCAATATTTATTATAACTGTTTTCTCAATTTTAACATGTTTGATATTCTATCAATGAATCTAATATACTAAAAATCACTGGTTTTTCAAAACGAAAATGTGTATGAATAGTGTAACTGTAAATACCTTATGATGTATCTCTTTGCCTTATTAGTCTAATGCATTTTATTTTGCAGTGTTGAGATTTGCAATAATTATGTCTTGTCATTGAGAGGAGATTTTTGACTATTCATTACAATTAACTCTAAGTGTCTAACCATATTATTTAAAAGTAGAGTTACTTCATGGTAGTAGATTAAGATCTTGGTGAGTATTTTTTCCTTCAGGACATTTATTAAATCACCATTATGTGAACTAAGGTCATAAGCCAGTAACAATTAACTTCCAAGTTACACATTGTCAAATGAGCCACTATTATTTAAAATAAAATAATCCCACTTTGCTTTAGCTGTGTTTTAAATTCTGCTGATCCTGGGCTGGGTGCAGATAAGATAGATACTTAAGGAGGCAGAATTCTAGATAGACAGTGAGCTCTATTTAAAAACTGACCTATTTAAAAATGCAAAAACCAGTGACAGGTGAATGTAAAATGATCCCTTCTGCAGCAGGATTCCAATAAAAGCACAAAATCATTTCTCTAAAGTTCAACCCTATTACCACTTGGGTTCTGGGGCAGCTTGTAGTACGCCAGGGCCAGCTCATGTGCCCCAATCATCACCCTAAGTAGAGGAAAAGGTGGCTGTGCCCTGGGTCTCACCTCTCCTGTGCCTCACTGCCCTATCTCTGGGCAGTGATGTTCCACAGTACCTCACTAAGAGACACAGCTACACCCACCCCAGGCCCATTATTGTGTCTATTTTACACATCTGGTGCACAAGTTCATTTCTTGATGTGAGGAAAAAGGCTTCCATCTTCAGCCAGGGCCCAGTGATTTGTAGGACATTCAGTATTAATTGCTGACTATTTTGGGAACTTCACATATCAATTTGACTGTGCCATGCAGTGTGATCATTCACTAAGAATGAGTTTGAAATATTTCCTTGCAGTGGCAACTGCTAAAATGAACTGATAACTCCTTTTTATCATAAAATGAATTATAGCCTAGATCTGTAGGCTTGAAAGGGGGTAGGTGGAGTCACTGACATAAATAACAAGGGAAAGAGGGATCTTCATTTGTTGAAGTTTGTTTTAATTTTTCAAATGTTTGTGGGTGCATACTAGGTGTATATATTTGTGGGGTACGTGAGATGTTTTGATGTAGGCGTGCAGTGTGAAATAATCACATCATGGAGAATGGGACAGCCATCCCCTCCAGCGTTTGTCCTTTCTATTACGAACAATCCAATTACACTTTTAATTATTTTTAAATGTACAATTAAATCATTGTTGATTATAGTCACCCTATTGTCTGATAAAATAGTGTGTCTCATTTATGCTTTTCTATTATTTTTGTACCTGTCATTTGTTGAAGTTTGTGTGAAACACCCAGCAACTGTTGGTGTGATTGTAGGGACCACAGATGCTTGGTGTCTTCTGGGATGGAGATGTGTCCAGTCCTCAGAAACACCATTCTGCTGTGGTTGGCTCACCAAGTGTGTTCAGGCACGTGCCTGCAGCTTGCCAATCTAGGCTCCTCCCCCGGTGAGGCCCAGGACAATCAGGAAGTCTGGGCGATTCCTGGGGCTTCAAGTCACTTAACGTCACAAACAGCAGAAGCTGCTTCCATGGTGTATCCCTCTCTACTGTACTCCCTGTCACAAGAACTTTCTGGAACTTCTGTCAGTGCACAGATTTCCAGAATCCCTTGTGGACCCCTCGCCTACATTTCTTTTCTCCCTGTTGGCCTCACAACCCAGGCCACCTCCTCATTCTAGGTTTGCCACAAAAGAGGACATCCTGTCTCCTAATCTGAATTATTCAGACTACCCTTTTTAAATTAAAAAGTTGTTTTGCCAGTAACCATAGAGAAACAGATAGCTACAATATAAGATAACAAACAGGGAACTTGTAAGAAATCTAAAAAAAGGGGAGTAATGGGTCTCCTTGTCCTGGTCTACACAGAAATGAAGAGACAGTGGGGCAGACTATTTCTTAGCGCTTGTCTGCTTTTTTATGATGTGTTCTTCTCTTCTGAGTCATTTCTGGACTCAGAGGAGTACCCCTTCCCTTTTGTTCTTCAGGTCTAGTGAGTCCTTAGTTTTCCCTATTGCATATAACAGAGTTTATCAAGTCACATGAGTGTAGGAACCACTTGAAGCACTTGGTAAAAATATGGATCAAATGGCCCCATCCACAATGTAAAAAGTCAAAGTCTCCAGAGAAGAGACCCTGATTTGTGGTTTGATGTAATTTTCAGGTAATTTATATTATCAGACAAACTTTGGATTTTACTGTGTAGACCTATCTATAGGATCCAGAAAAGTCCCTCTCTAATTTTTTTTGCAAAGATATCCAAATGTCAAATTGGATTATAGACTAGTAGCAAGAATATTAAAAAATCTTGTAACGTTATTGTTCAACATCAGCACACATCCATATGTAGATTTTTTTCTTTTTCAAAAAAATCCAATTTTCTATTTACTGGTGGGCCCTATGGTAAGTGGGATAATGGGGAGGTTGTACCAGAATGCAAATGAGGTTTCTTTCTAGTTAGGAGGAAATGCTAGACTCATTATTTCTGTTCACAGCTTGCAACCTTCCTCAAAAGTTCTGGAAGCCATAAATGTGTGTCCCTGAGGCTCTTGGTCAGCAAAAAGGCATGAGGTTGTGTGTCTCACAAAAGAGCATACCTGGTGTGATCTCAGTCTTGTATGTGAAAATTCACAGGAACCTCTGTGGGAATAGAACTCTAAATGTAACCCCTGGGCTTAAGTGATCCTCCTGCTTTAGCCTCCTGAGTAGTTGTCCAGGAGTTTGAGGCTGCAGTGAACTATGATCATGCCCCTGCACTCCAGCCTGGGCAATAGAGCAAGACCCTGTCTCTAAACAAACAAACAAACAAATAAATAACCAACTCTAACCAGTGGTGAAGAATAGATTTGATTTTCAGTCTTCGCAGTTCAGTCTTGATTAATCTGTATTGGTATTTTGCAAAAAAAAAAAAAAAGGCATTATCTTTATTTTAATCACTAATACAAATTTTTAAAAAAGACTTACATTTGCCTTTCTCAATATTAGTGGGTTAAAATTTCTCCATTTTGAAGAAGCCAACATAGCCATTTGCAATTGATAACAGAGCACAGCTATAAGCATCCCTCAGCAAGCTGAATTTGCCTGTGTGTTTGGTTCTTTTGGACCACGCAGTCATGGTTAGGTTTCCTGGGACTCTGCTTTCCTGTCTTTTCCAGAAGCTGGGCGGAGCCCTTGCTCCTCAGGAGAGCCATTCAGGAGGGCTGGGGGCCTGCCCAAGTAGGGCTGCAGGACTGGCCTGCTTTGAAGCATACTGTGCATAGTGAAAAAACAAAAACCACCAAACTGCAAAGGAAACCATCTTCCTCTATCTAGTGCAAATAACAAAGTGCTCTTTTAATTGTAGCTGTTGCTGTAATTTAAATGGAAAGTATTTTACATCCATTTTTCTCAAACTGCTCTGATCACAGTAGTTTTCATTTTGTCTTAATGTAGCAAATATATCTGACTACTTAATTTTGCTCCTTTTTATAATATAGCACTTTACATTTAAGCATTCCAGGCTGCTCTTGTGTATTTCCAAAGTAGAAATAGACTGACTAAACCTCCTTTAGTTATGCTGTGACTTTTAAAAATTAAACTGTACTTCCAAATGACTTACTTCATTCAACTCGAAATGAAATAATGGCTTTAGATGTCTCCTGTATTTTAAATTTAGATGGAAATTAAATTCAACATAAACCACATTGGGTATATAATAGTCAAATATCATTTTAAGAGATTATTATTTGAATGGATCATTTTCTCAGGGGCTACTATTTGTAGCTAAGTGAGCAACAGTGGGTTTTGCCAGTCCTTATTAATGCATGGGTAGCTTTTCTTGTTTTCAGACCCATAAATAAAAATCTTTTTCCAAAGAGAGAGACAGATAGGGAGAAAAATTCCCACTGGAGTATTGTACTTTTCTCAGAAGATGGATACATTTCTCCATACGTTGTCTTAAAATATTAGCATGTGCATTGTCCATATAGTGGCTCTTGATGGAATAATTTTAAACTCATTTTGAGGTAGTAATTTTTTTCTGTAAACTTTTTGTGTCAGGCTTAACAGTGTTATTGGTAGGTCTTTAAATGATCATAGATCTTGTCCTCAGTAAGGGGTGGTGAAAATATCATCTAAGAAACAATGTTGGAGGGGAGGCCTGGTCTTCATGTTAACCTCTTCAACTTAATGTAGTCCTCTTCAAATTACTCCCTCCCACACCATCCCTAAGGTCTGGGCCAAGATATCTAATACGTTTTGGGGAAAATCTGTTGAAAAGGCAGAGTACTTCCCATGTAAACACCACTCAGTTATTTCATTTTACAGCTTTTGTTACAACCTTAAGATGCTCTATTATGACTGTTTCTATTTTAATTAAAATTTATTTAATGCTTACAAAGTATAATTAACAGTGCTTCACATTGTTGGACACTGATGAAACTTACAAGGCCTGGACTTTAATCATTTTTCTGGGCTCATTGTGAATTTGGGGAAGTTACTTAACATTTTCAGGGCTATGCCATTCTTATTGGAAAAATGAAGATGATACTGCTTACTTTATCCATTATGAACTTGGTTTTTTTCCCCTGTAAATTGAAGTAGATCACCTTCTCAACTTATTTTTCCTCCACTGTGTTCTACCATACAGGATTATTTTAAAGATATGAAGTGACAAGTGTGAAAGTATCTTTAAACTGTCTATAGAATGCAAAGCATTACTTTGAATATATTTGACATAGATTGTTGCCAAATTTTTTCAAGGTAGGATTCTGACATGAAGGGTGGAGAAGCAGCTATTTTTATAACTCTTGAAAATTAAGCTCTACCTTTTTTGAAGAGGGGAAAATACTCATTAAAATCAATTAGGACCTGGGTATTTAAAAAAATTCTTCAATGTTTGGTTTTTTAAATGGGTCCCCAAAGGGATTTGGCTGATAGGGAGTTTATGGCAAAGGTTTTAGTCTGTAGCATGGCTTAACTTTTTCTGGGTTTCATAAAAATAATTGCTAAGCAGGTAACAAATTTCCTAAACTGTTTGGATGCAGATTTTACCCACACTCTAGCGTGTAAGATACCTATTTTTACAAAGCAGGACATAAAGGAGATGAATAAAATATCATTCCACTAAGGTTTGTTTTTCCCTTTTATCCTCTCCAGCTCTTTCCAAGGGTGTTGAAATCTGCCAAGATTTATTTTGATGAAGGTAAGTTGCTTCTAGTTATCAGGCAGTAAAGATGTTCTGTTATTGTTTACAATTTCAGCAGCTCTGAAAGGTGCCATCTGAACTCTGTGGTTATAAGGCAGATTTAATGAAAAGCCATTTTTGCTAGTAATGTCCAAAGCTTTGATATACCTCTTCAGAAAGCAAAAGATTTATTACTGACCCCTAAGGTGGTTTTGAAAGATAACAGGTCATGGAGCCATAAGCGTGAGAGACTTTTGAGGCTTGATCTGGGAGCACTGGGTTAGTATAAGAAGGAGAATTTTCAGAGATGTAGACCATGGCTACTCTGGGGGCACATACAGAGACATGGCCACCAGGTATTGAGGTCCTGGCCAAGAAGAGGAAGTGTGGATTAAAGTCATAACCTTGAGTTGCTCTTACAAAAATGCCTGTGTGTTAAATGTGGTACGTGCACTGCAGAGGCAGTAAGTGGCTTGATTATACCTATATAGAACTGAAAACCCTGCACTAGCAACAGTGGAATCTGCCTAGCCACTTATGTGATCTTGAGCAAGTTCTCTGCACTTTATGGAACCCATCTGTATTACTCCGTTCTCATACCGTTATAAAGAGTTATCTGAGACTGGGTAATTTATAAAGAAAAGAGGTTTAATTGATTCACAGTTCCACAGGCTCTGTACAGGAGGCATGGCTGGGGAGGCCTCAGGAAACTTACAATCATGGCAGAAGCAAGCATGCCTTAACATGGTGGCAGGAGACAGAGAGTGAAGGGGGAAGTGCTACACACTTTTAAACAACCAGATCTCGTGAGAACTCACTATCATGAGAACGGCAAGGGGGATATCTGCCCCCATGATCTAATCCCTTCCCACCAGATCCCTCCCCCAACATTGGGAATTATAATTTGACATGCGATTTGGATGGGGACAGAGAGTCAAACTGTGTCACCATGCAATGGATCAGTGACCACTAAGATGAAATTCCTCAGATGATTTCATTTTATTTAAATATGCAGTAATGACCCTCTAGACATTAGGGATCTAAACAGGCTCAGTTCTTGTGGTGGCGTGGTTATGAAAGGGAATATACAACGCAGTGAATGTAGTAAGAGACATATTGAGGAATGGATATAGCATGAGGTACACACAGGTTAGGAAGCCATTTTATTTAAGGATAGAAGGACCAGCCGGAGGAAGTTAAAGGAGATTCCTTTTGAACTTAGTCTTGAATGATGGGTCCAGGAAAAAAAAGACCAACAGGGAAACAGGTGTTCTGTGTAAATGGTCAGATAGTAAATATTTTTGGCTTTGCAGGCCATATAATCTCTGTTGCAACTGCTATACCCTTACATTGTAGCATGCAAGCAGCAATAGTAAATGACTGGGCATGACTGTGTTTCAGTAGAACTTTATTTGAAAAACAGGCAGAGGGGCAGATTTGGCCTATGGATTTTCATTTGTTGACTCCTTCTGTAGAAAGACAATATAAAAAGATGAACTTCATCCAGTATTAAGATGATTAATTGCAATACTTTTTCCAACTTCAGAGTTTAATAAACATGAGTTCACAGATTTATATATGTGTATGTATAAACCTGAGGGTGTGCATCAAAATAAACTGTTCAGATCCCTACAGCACCTACAATTTCCAGGCATGCTGGCCTGGCTTCCACCTCCCATACTTACACCTCATTGCCTGAAGGTTTTCTCTGGCTACCAGAGCTGTGAGGCCCTGCATGGGGAGGAGGACAGGCCTGCTGAAGAACCAAGACGACTCTCCCCTCCTTAAGCTATTAACCAATGATTGACAGTACTTTGTAGATAATTATCACAGCTACTTTACCCCATGGGAGGGATCACTCTCAGCTTGAGCTGAGACTAAACGGACTGTCTCGAGCTCCTCAGTGGGATTAAGGTCCCATTGCCTGCAGTTGTCACCTGCTCCACAACACACTCCTTATTGGCTTCTTTCCTTCTTTGTCTGATGTACCCATTCCCCTGCAAGTCCATGGGCACCTCCCAAACCACCTAGTTGTACCCAAATCCTTGTATTAGCATTTGCTTCTGGAGGAATGAAAACCGAGACAGTATTTTGGGTCTGGAGGATATAACATAAACTCTACATGTGAATACTTAGGAACTCCTGATTCAGAGAGGCTTCAGAAAACCTTTCTCTAAGTAGGGCAGCATTCCCTCTGTGGAACTGATTGTGGAGAATTTTTATTTGGGTGCAGAGGCCACATAATGGAAAACATTTTCCTTAACTATGACAGACTTGCCTACTTTTTGGTGAGGTTCTATAGCTGAAGCCACTGGTTCCCCCTGACTCTCCCTGTTGCTGCAAATGGCATCCACCTGGCCTCACCTCAGGACCTGCATCTTTCTCTTTTCTTCTTGCTTTTGGAGGTGCTAGGCTGGGCACAGGTGAAACTTGGACATGCTGAGTTATCAGGGTTCAGGGAAGTTTGGTGAAATGGGCTCCCTGGGATTGACTGGAGGCTGAGATAGTGTATTAGTCTGTTCTCACACTGCTACAAAGAACTGTCTAAGACTGGGTAATTTATAAAGGAAAGAGGTTTAATTGATTCACAGTTCTGCATGGCTTGGGCAGGGGGTGGGGAGGGCAGTCGGGCGGCTCAGGAAACTTACAATAATGGTGGAAGGGGAAGCAAACACTTCCTTCTTCACATGGCAGCAGGAGAGAGAAGTGGGAAAAAGCCCCTTATAAAGCCATCAGATCTCATAAGAACTCACTGTCACTATCACGAGAATAGCATGGGGAAAACTGCTCCATGATCTAATTACCTCCTATAAGGTCCGTCCCCAAACACTTGGGGATTACAATTTTTTTTTTTTTTTTTTTTTTTGAGACAGAGTCTCACTGTCTCCCAGGTTGGAGTGCAGTAGTGCAATCTTGGCTCACTGCAAGTTCTGCCTCTTGGGTTCACGCCATTCTTCTGCCTCAGTCTCCCGAGTAGCTGGGACTACAGGCGCCCACTATCATGCCCGGCTAATTTTTTTGTATTTTTAGTAGAGATGGGGTTTCACTGTGTTAACCAGGATGGTCTTGATCTCCTGACCTCGTGATCCTCCCACCTCAGCCTCCCACGGGGATTACAATTTTGATTACAATTCAAGATGAGATTTGGGTGGTGATACAGAGCCAGGCTATATCAGATGGGATTGCAGGAGATAAGTCTGGATAGATTGGAAAGGAGGATATTGCCTGGCTATGAAGGGCCGTGAGTGACTGGCTGAAGAATTTGGATTTCATTTTGTATCTAGAGTTGAGCCATGGACAATGTTTGAAGAAGGAGTGGTGAGAGTGTTCAGTGACATTCAGTAAGTACTTACTGACCACCTACAATGGAGTGGGTATTGTGGACAGGTACAGCAGGCTGTGCAGGAAGTTGCAGAGATTCACCTCCTTTAGGAAACATTTTCTGATTCTCTCTCTTGTCTGTACCCCACTATTCCTTCTAATATAGCACCTCTAGCACTTTAGTGCATTTACTGCCTGTCTCCACCCCTGCTGCCTGTTTTATTCACCCCACATCAAGCTTTGTGCTGTATACAGTTAGCCATGGTCAAGGGTCTTCTCCCCAGTTTTTTCTAAAAGTGACATTAGGCCAATAAGCACATTGAGCTTAGCCTTCAGAGGGGAGAAGTCATAATCCGCCATCATGATTCTTGAGAAGGATGGCCCTCTTAACCAAACATCTTTATGCTGATGCCCGAGAGCCTCAGAGAAATGCAAGCACTATTCAGTGGAACTATTCTTGCCTCCCTCCACCAGCTAAATGCCTGAGTCACTGTTCTACCCTCTGGTCTAGTGATTCCCAATCTTTTCTGAGTAAGAGGGACTCCATGAAATACTTCATTGTGAAAAATCTCAAGCACACACAAAAGTATTAATAGTGAAAATAGTAATAATGAACCCTCATAGACACTCAGATTCAGCATTTATCTAGATTTTTTCACTCTTGTTTCCTCTATTTTTTTTTTTTCCAGCCATCATCTCTTCTTTTAAGTTAAATGTACACAGTTTTGGTGGGAACACTGAATTTGAACATGTGTTCTATTCTTAGAGTGCTGGTTCTAGTCTTTGAAGATTTGGCTTGAAGGTTAAAGCATCATGAAAAATAAAACTACAGGTGTAAACCTGCAGTCTTTTTACCCCTTACAGCTTTGGCCTTATTACCCTGAGCAGTAAGTTTAACCCTTTTTCCTCTGTGTATTGAAACTAAAGAGTAAGTAGTTGATTCCCACTGTTCTTCCCACAAATTTTCAGCAGGGGTAGGGCCAATTCACTGCTTGTTTTAGGCTTAAAACTCCCCCTGAAGTGCAGGGATGAAGACTGGTGCGTAATTGAAGTCACTGGATATTGTATGCTTAAGGTGGGAGAGTGAGTTGAATTTCATGGGCTTTTCTGAAGCTTTCTGTCTTAACTAAAAATGTTGGCATTTTCTGGGAAGTTGGCTGTATGCTTATTGAGAAAGAGAGACTTCTCTTCAGTACAGGGTGACATTTCTACAAAAATCAATGATTTAGAAACAAGTATCTGAAATGAAATGTGCAACTTCACTTTCCATTTGTTGGAAAGCCTGCTGGGCTGGTTTTGAAATCTTCATACATGTGTGGTATACCTTTAAGCGGTGAAAATTATATTGACTCTGCACTTTGGAACATATAGCAAATATCTTTTGCAATGTGGCAAAAAATAAAGCAACATCCTAATCCTATATTTCCAAATTGGTTTTGTGCTAGTTATTTAATTTATTGTTTACTTTTAGTACTAGTGTTTGTTTTTTCCTTTTATCTTGGAAGCTTTTTACTTTATTAGACTCGGTTACCTAATCCAGTAGAAGGGATGGTAATGAACGTGGCACACCACTACCCTATCCATGTTGAAACCTGCTCTTTGATTATCAGAAGCAGTGAAGCTTATAGGAGCATGATGATGTTTGAAATTTGATTTTTTGAAAACTAAAGAAGCCAGGTACCAAATATCAACACAATGAAGAAGGAGAGGCTCAAGCCACTTTGAAATCCACCCCCTTCCCCACCAAGATGCTCAAGAATTTCTGCATCTTCTTTAAAGTCCTTAAAAGGATTAACTTCTAAAGGGACTGATAAAGAAGGAGAGAAAAATAAGGAAGTATAAAAAGACTAACAAAAACTCAGTACAGGGCTAGCACTCAATTCCATCTCACAATAACAAGAAGAAAGCATAATGGAGATTGAGGAGCAGGGCCATAATAACTTCCTAGCAACAGCTGTAATGAACAAATACGGGCAGATGAGTCAATTCTCTGAGACACTATCTTACATCAGAGCTTAGAGAAAAGGGAAAAAGGAAAGAAACAATTAAATAGCTGAGATTCCCTGAATTTGGGTTATGTCATATGTAGTTTCAGACCTAATTGCATAAAACTAATTTGGCCAAAGAGAATCCACCTGATGAGACAAATATTGTCACCATCCAAGGAGAAGGAGGGGTGAATGGGTGCTTACCTTTCCTGTTAACGGGTGGGCTTGGGCTGTTACCTATAAATATTCTGGCTTGGCTAGAACATATTTAACATCAAAATCATCCTCATCTTCATTCTCCTAATCACCATCACTGCTGTCATCTGTTGAGTGCTCCCTAACTCTCCTATGTAATATCTCCTTCAACCTGCACAACATTCCTGTCAAAGTAGATAGGATCATCTCCGCGTTACAGATGAGGAATCTGAGGCTGAAAGCAGGAAAATTACCCAAAATCTAATGGTTAATAATTGAAATGATGATAGTTCATTTTTATTGAGCACGTGGCGGGCACCACGCTAAGTGCTTTGCATGGATTGTCTGAGGTTACTACACTCACCACAGACGAGGAAACAGAGGGGCAGGGAAGTCAGGGCATCTGTCCAAGACCACGCAGCTTCTGACAGCAAGAGCCAGAACTTGAATTCAGGCGGTTGGGTCAGAAGGTACGAGAATTAGGATTCAAATCTAAATATACTTAATGCAAAGCCTATGCTGGTACCATTGCAACTCTCTGCTGCCATGGGCACTTGCAGGGCAGAGGCAGCCATGCCAGTCAAGGATCGCGTGACTTGTGTTTCTTTACAGACACTTGATGGACATAACAAAAGTATGGTAGTCACATTTTGCTTCTGTCAATTGATTAAGGTGATTCCGACGAACAGTCATGGAGGATTTGTATGTATGAGTGTGTATGTGTGTACATATGTGTGCACGTGCTTCCTCTTCCTGCGGTACTTCAACTGGACTGGATTGCACGCTCCAGAACTTTCTTTCAATATTTCCTTCACTTACGGAACCTTTGCCCCATTCAGATAACAGACTGCAATCTGGGAAAATACTTCATGCCGCAGCTTTAACACCAAAGAATGGACCAAAGGCTTCTCTTTTCTAGAATGGCACACTAACATCTTTTATTAGGTGCAGATGTTTTCTGTGCTTTAAACAAAATGAGCGACTACGTGTAGAATTTCAGGCTTCTTGACAGGGAGTTGGAGGTCTCTTTAGGTGCCTTGTGTGTGTACGGTGGGACTGAGTGAGGGGGGCGCAGAAAGAATTTTTTTGGGAAAGAGAGAGGGGCTTCTGTGCTTCTGAAACTGTCAAACAGACCCAGGTTGCTCATTCCACCGACATTGTGATCCCCAGGCCTCATCCTTCCTTCCTCCCTCTGGGCTAGCAGGAAGATTTAAGGAGGGGCACGGATCTGGGGGAGACAGAGCCGGAGGAAAGTGGGTCAGTAGGCTGAGAGACAGGGGACGCATCTCGATTCCATTTCCTGGATTGTGCCCTTTTGTCAGACTTGCCTACAGACGGAGGGCCTGTGTGTTCCAATTTTGCAGAATTACCTTCCCTGGTTGGAACCCAATCCCCCAACCCCAGGCTCTGCAGACGTCCTCCCTGTCCCCTTTTCTCTGTCAAATTGTTCCTCCTTCCCGAGCTCTGTTGTGATTTGGGGCACCTGAGGAATTAACCATTTCTCTCGTGTCTTTGCCTAACCACAGGTGAATGTCTCGACCCGCTTTTAAGCTGGCTCCGCCCTCTAGACGCCTTCTCTTAAAGGGGGAGCTCCGAGGTAGGGCCCTGATTCCGGCCTCGCTACAAGCCTGGTGGTGTGGGGGAGCGGGGCCTATTAACCCAGGGGGCGCTGGACGGGCGCGCGGGAACGGCGGGGATCCCCTGGCCTCGAACACCTGGCTCCTAGTCCTCTCGGCCGGGCCAGTGATTCTCCGGGCGGGGGGCTTGCGGCAGCTCACACCTGAGGCCATTACAAAAGGCCTGCAGCTTAACTCGCTGCCGCGCGGGGGGATGGATTGCCGACTAACTGCAGGCGCCGTGGTGCGCCGAGAAAACAGCGAAAAACTGGGCCAGCGGAGGAGGGTGGGGACATGGCCTCCTTGGAGCAGCGCACCTGGGGTGCGGGAGCGCCTCCTGGCAGCCTTAGCCTCGCCTCCCACGCGTGGACGCGCAGGGGCCAGGGCACCGCAGCCGCCTACTCCTTTCTGCAGCCCCAGGATCTGAAGGTCGTTAAAACGGAGATCTTTTGTAAAATGTTCCTTTTTCCTCCCTTACATTTTCTTCCTATGCCCCTCAGTAATTCTGGTTCAGGGGTTAGCGTCCCTCACTAATCCCGGGATTTAAAAAAAAAATTCTCCCTTTACATTCACCCTTGAATTGGTAGGACAGGGAGACACTGAGGTGGTCGCTTTTGTTTTGCCAGCTTTTGTTTCCGGTGCATCAGAAACTTTTTGCACCTGAGACATTATGAGATTGTGCCCCAGCCAGTTTCTAAATTATTTCTAGGTGAAAAAATTTTGTAACCTACCTTTGCAGTAAGAATTCCCCCACCCCTCCTTTAGAGAAAGTACTTGACAGTGAATAACATCCTATATTTATAGACCAATAATTGCTACATTTCATACCATGTAGGTTTCCTTCTGAAATCTCAATCACATTTGGTTATTGTGGTAGGGGTTTAAATGTAGCAACTAATGGGCTGTTGCAGCAGGCATTTCCCTACCTCTCCTTTTATTGAATCTTTAAGTGGCAACCGTGCTTCTCTGGGTAAGAGCAAGGCTTTGAGACTGCGTTCCATGGGTTAGCTCGGTTCTTTAGTGACGATTCTGAGATCCTGAATTGCATCAAGAGATGCATTTGTCGGTGTAGGTTTCAGATGAAAGCATGAAATTTCAATGACTTGCTGAACATTGTGGTTTTGAATCGGGACTTTGGAGACGAAGCTGTGAAACCTCCCAAACCAAAGTTCCTAACAGAAATCACCAGCTGTGATTTACATACTGGCTTTGCCACAAAGTTTTAGTTCGACTCTGTTTCTGTTGTTACGGTGTCTTATAAATATTTTCCGATATTTAACACAAAGCCCTCTAGCTGTTTCCAAACTGGTTACCTGAGATACCTGAGGTACTTGTGGTACTGTTCGGATGGGATTACTTCATGTACTTAAAGGCTGGCCAGACTGCAGACTAAATAAATCAGGTATCATCCTCTACTAAGTTTTCGAAAAGTCTTTGCTGAATGAAATGCAAAAAGAAAATGCAAACAAACAAACAAACAAAAAACACGTGGGCTTTCCTTTTTTTTTCTAGACTCTCTTTACAACTCTTGCAAAGATGTCAAGACTTATTTCAGTATTCCAGCAGTGAGGTTACAGTTTTATTAGTGATGGCCTTGGTTCGCATCATAAATGTGAATTTACCATTTACTGTTGGCTTGACTGAGCTGGTCATGGCCAGAACGAAGGAAGCTGTGTAGAAGATTTGCTCTTAAACATTTTCCCCTCCCTCACAACCCCTTTCTCCTATAGAAGGCAAAACATTCTCTTCAACTGAAAATGGTGGAAAACATGTTTGTTGTTTTTTCTTTAAATGATAAAAGAGAATTAAGTCAGCTGGCAACAGGTGCAAGTTCCACCCTGTGTGTATGGAGAAGGCACCAGCTGACATGGGCGTGTGCATGTGTATCTAGGGCAAGCTGAAACTATAACCACCACCACCCTTGAGCAAAAACAGAATGTTTGCAAATGTTTGAATCACCACCCAGAGTTTCACAGGTGACATCTTTACTCCAGAGACCCCTTTTTTCCCGTCACATAGGTGAAGAAAAGGAAAGGAAAAAGAAAGGGAGAGTTTGGAGCAGATGCAGTGATCACTGCCCAGGGCTGGGCACTTTAAGAACTGGCTATTCCTGGCAGGGCACAGTGGCTCACACCAGTAATCCCAGCACTTTGCACTTTGGGAGGCCGAGGCGGGCGGATCACCTGAGGTCGGGAGTTCGAGACCAGCCTGACCAACATGGAGAAACCCCGTCTACTAAAAATACAAAATTAACCGGGTGTGGTGGCTCATGCCTGTAATCCCAGCACTCTGGGAGGCTGAGGTGGGTGGATCACCTGAGATTGGGAGTTTGAGACCAGTCTGATCAACATGGATAAACCTTGTGTCTACTAAAACTACGAAATTAGCTGGGCGTGGTGATGCAT
This sequence comes from Piliocolobus tephrosceles, assembly GCF_002776525.5. Classification (NCBI taxonomy): domain Eukaryota; kingdom Metazoa; phylum Chordata; class Mammalia; order Primates; family Cercopithecidae; genus Piliocolobus; species Piliocolobus tephrosceles. Next base: position 57,789,042 of record NC_045438.1, on the reverse strand, counting down.
GCCTGTAATCCCAGCTACTTGGGAGGCTGAGGCAGGAGAATCGCTTGAACCTGGGAGATGGAGGTTGTGGTGAGCCGAGATCAGGCCATTGCACTCCAGCCTGGGTGACAAGAGCGAAACTCCGTCCCCAAAAACAAAACAAAACAACAACAACAAAAAAACTGGACTATTACAAACTTTGTGAAACTTTGTCTTTTCCTCCATGATTTAACAGGTAAAAAACTCTCAGGTGATGGTGAGTCAAAAAGGAAGCTGGCATCTTAGACATTTTCAAATAAGGTGTTTTTGTTTTTAAACCAACCACACTACACGTAGCAGAGGTTACTTAAGTCTCCTTTAGAAACTTAAATATGGCATAAGAGAACCTTATTTTAATTACTTATAGCACAGAAATCTCTTCAACTGCTAGTTGTAATCTATGTAAACATCAGACATCCCTTAAGTTTTTGATCTTGAACAGGGCTGTAATTGAGCATCCCACATACAATGTTTAGGTGAGGGTCATCCTTATTGAAATATGGTCTAAAATATCTGAGGTCGATAGAAACCTTGATCTACTTATCATTAAAGATGTTAGTCCGAAGGAAAGTTTTTATCTTGGAGACTTTGCTAGCTGTTACAAATCTTGCAAACACTATTTTCTTACACTGTTTTTGTCAAATCAAATTTCATTTGGAGTAATAATTCTCCATCCTGGTCTTCTGATATCTCAGGGTGCCTCTAATTCTTTCATTTGGTACTGAAAACTTCTTAGTTTACAAAACCTTTCACAGATCTTTCTGATACAACACATCATTTTTTAAAAATCACATTACTCTTGGCTCAAAACTTGTGATGACTTTCCATTGAGCTTTGAGTGTTGCAATGGAAAGGGATCATCAAAATCCAGTCTCCTGCTGGATATAGAAATGATCTCCCAAACCACCTTGTTCTGTCCCCTGCCCATCACCTCTAGTCACCAGCACTTCACTACCTCATGCGGTAATCAGTTTCATTATTGGACAGTTTGAGGTATTAACATGTTTATTCTTGTACTGGGGCAAAGCTTGTACCAATTGAACCCAGTTCTGCCCACAGGAACAAATATCTGCGTTTTAGATCTGGTGGTTCCTCCTATGATAGAGAAGACATTACCCCGTGTTACCTTATTCTTCTCCAGTTCAGGCTCGGAGCGCTTCACTCCTCCATGTGGCCTGCCTTGACTCAATATTAGTCTCTTGATACCCTCTAGTTTATATCATTTTTCCTCTCAGGCATTGAGCCAGATCAAGCCCAGACTTATCATCTGGGCTTTTAAGAGCTACCTTGTAAGCCTGTCTACCACATCTATGCACATTTATTTCCAGGACAGGACTTTGCAATACAAATCTCCTGACTCAGGCTGTCATCTTTTTTTTTTTTTTTCACTGTTCTCTAAATAAAGCATAATTTCCTATTTGGTCTGTCTGCAAGATCCAAGAGGAATACAAGTTATGATGATATGATAATGTCATGATTTGGAGAACCTACCATATGCATGGTGCTGATGCCGGGTGACTGAATCATCCCCTCTGCCATCTTGGAAACAATAGTAAGCTTCTTAATTGGATAATAAAACAGTGGACGAAGAAGTGAGTGATTGCAAATTTCAGTAAGAGCCATGAAGCTAGGAGCCACAGGTTGCTGTGCCACAGAATCAGGATTGCATGTAGGTTTGTGTTTGGGAAACTTGATTCAGATGGGCTTGTCAGAGAAGACCTTTCTGGGGAGACGGTGTTGAAGTGATGACTGAAGGATGGTAAGAACTAGTTCTTTGGAGCATGAAGGAGGAGGAGGAGGAAGAGGAGGAGGAGGAACACAGCATATGCAAGGATCTGAGGCAAGATAAAGTTTAGTTACTCAAGGAACCTAAGAAAGCTCCAAGGTGCTGGAGTGCGGAGAGGGTGTTAAAGGGAGAGGCCAAATCATGAAGGGCTTTGCAAGCCACTTAAAGTTTGAGCTTTCCTCTAAAAGCAAAAGGAATTTTTGAACTAAAGGCATTTAAGCAGAAATGCAGGGGTATGTGTGTGTGTGTGTGTGTGTGTGTGTGAGACAGAGAGAGAGAGACAAAGGGAGGGAGAGAGAGAGTGAGCATGGAAAGGTTTTAATCTTAGAAAGTTGCCCTGGCAGCAGTGTGAAGGGTAGTTAATGTGACCAGCCCTGTGAAGGCTGCGTGGTGGGAGCCTGCCGTGGAGGAGGTGGTGGTGAGCACAGCTGTCTGGTCAGAACTTTTGTTCTGTTGTAGGTGAAGTGAGAGCCCTGCACAGAGCTCATGGTGTGCCCACCTGGAGGGTGGGGCTTGTGGGGAAGAAGCTCAGGGCGAGAATAAAGAACTGTCTCAGCAAAGAGTAAGCACTTCAGATTTGGAGCCACTGGTCAGTTCCCCCAAATGTCTTTCTCTCTCCTCCGGGGGCCTGGAAAGTCACCTGACACTAGAGACACTAGACGCCAGGGGGAGGGAAGAGCAGCTCTATTTGGAGGAGACACCTGAGATGGTAGGTATGTACCTGAGTCTTCCTGAGTTATTGCTGGAAAATGGGGAGATGCCAAATGAAGGAAGACCAAACTGAACAGCAGTTCATACCCATAACCCCTAGTCTTTTTCCATGTGGCTTAGTGGGTTTCTTAAGATGTAAGTGAGGATCCAGGATTAGGTGAGGAGGTAGGTCTAGGCCTTAAAAGGAGCAGACCTTCTTTGAACCCCTTCCTTCCTTTCCTTTCTATAATCCTCAACCTCCTCTGATCCTTCCCTTGTTTTCCCAAACTGCAGTCCAGACTACAGCCCAACAGCATGAAGAATTCCACCTCAAACATCCACCTCACCTCACCTTTGATCTCTGCAGTCAGGGTCTCATCTTGTAAACAGACATTACAGGTAGAAAGAAGTCTTGATTTCAGTTACAAAACTCAGCAGTTGAGGAGCGTCAGCCTGCTCTGAATAGCAGTGGATGGAGAGTGGGGGAAGATGGAGCTGGTGGCCGGAGAGGAGACTTCTGGGTGGAGTACTGGAAATCCTGTTGAGGGATTTCATCCATTTCTGCAGTGTGGTTTCTATAATGAAACTTCTTCCCCATCTCTCTAAGAAATTGTAACTAGAATATGAGTTTCTCCCTGGTATGCAGAATTGGATTTGGAGGGGGGTGTTGGCATTAATTGAAGTGCTTTCTCCTACTTGGTGGGGTATGCAGGGGTGTGTCTGTGGAGCACTGTGAAATCAGTCCCCAAAAATGTAAAAGAAAGGATGTTTGTGCCATACACACGTGTGTGTATATTGATTTTGTCTTGATTTTTAGTTGCCTACAGTTTTTGGTGACTCATGAGGCCTGGAAGAATCAAAATTTTAGATTATTGTTGATTCTTGAGAGAGAGAAATCTGGTACTTCCAGACCCTGGCACAGTCTTCTGTAATTATATTATATTTCATAATTGTTTGGAACTGGATTATTTGTCCAATTCCATCACACATGATTATTTCCTTCTCTTGCCTTATAAATTGGATAAAGCTCTTATCAGTATTCGCCCAGCCATAGGAAACAGCCTGAGTTTTTCAGGCCCTCACACTGCGCTTAGAGAGAATTTTAACATATCTAAAAATACCAGGCCTGGTGCTATTTGTTTAACACTGTTGTTGCAGAGCCCTCTCTTTGGGCTAAACCAGCCCCTGCTGCAGCAAGCAAAGATTACAATGAATGAAAATCCATAAAACAGGAGCACCACTAACTGGCAGATGTTAGACAGAGAAAACCTCAGTGGATGCTGTCTGACGATCAGCACATAGTCATTGGCATAACAAGGCTAGCTCGCAAGGCCTCCAGGTGGACAGCCAGGAAACCAGCCTGCTTAGCGTTTCCTGTGGAGGATCTCAGGGCCTGCTGTTCGTGTGACTGAGCCTGCTTGCACAGGGAGAGAGGTTCACTGCCTGGGGGACAAGGCTGTAGACTGGAGGGGATGCTGGCGTAGCACAGAGCTGATGTCTGTCTTCATTTCTACACTCCTCACTTGTATTTGGAGGCACCGTGCAGTGTGGCGAGTGCTTTGGCATCGATTAGCTATGTATCCAGCACAGAGTGGGTTTTCCCTGCCTACGAGGGACAGATCATGGCTCAGACAGGCTTTGTGTCATATATGGAAGGAAGTGACTTCATTGTGACTTGAACCTTTGCCTTCTGCCTTAATGGCTGGTGTTCTTCCCACAACATTTGCTGTCTTAATATAATCCCTGAGGCAAATGCTTTCTAGCTGGGAAACAGAAGCCTTGAGTCAGAGAAAGGCTAAGATGGGTTTGAACTTCCTTGGATGTCAATGGAGATTTTATCAGAAGGAGAAGAGGAGGAGAGCTTAGGTCTCTGCCCAAGGGAGTGGCTCAAGCTGTTTTGTGGAAGTTGTGTAGACCAGGGAATATTCAGCCTGGATATGCAAGGGGAGTTGAAACCTGCCCCCGGCTTGAGGTTGCATTCTTTGTGCTCCACTAGAGGTTAAGGTAACCCTAGCTCTAGCTGTCCCGGGTACTATGAAGTTACTAAGGATGTAAAAGTATCATCCAAATTGTATATATTCATAAGCAAGGCCAGCACGTTCTTTTAGCTGAGGAATGACTGTCACTTCGTATGTCAGAAGAATTGGCTATGATTTTAAACAAAACACTTATTATTTTGAGTTTTTAGCTGTAATATTCTTTACAATCATAACGTAGCCCTACATTTTACTGAGTTCAACAGTCTAGCTAAATATAGAACTGTCAAAGAAAACCAAAAACCCAAAATTTCTAAAAATGGTTCCCAGGTAGGATTTATTTAAAATCTACTTATGTATTAATATATACAAATAACAAATATAAACAATGTTAAAAACCAAGAAATACAATCCAGGCTTTAACATTCTGTCTGTTATTATTCAACTACGAAAGAGCTGGCTCTGTTTTTCTTGCAAAAGAAAAGCGTTCCTAAGTGAGCAGTCACTAAAGTTACTGGTAATATAGCATAATGTAGTTCACAGTTTTACAAGCGCATTTTAATTTTCTTGTGTTTCTTTCCTTCTACTTTCTACCTTTACATCCCACTCCATTGTAAACGTTTTCTGTTCTTTTTCCGATGGGGTCATCTTTCTGTATTCTTTCAACCTTGCTTCTTCAGTGAGAAGAATGCTGGTGTTGGTGACCCCTCGAGCCCTGTTTTAGCAGTGATGGCTGCTGGAATTAGAGTCCCTTCTCTCTCCTCCACGTTAACAGAATGTGGAAGTATTCCCGTACCACCAATCCTTCATGATAGGAAGAGGCAGGTAGAAAGCAAAAGCCTTGAGGATGTCACAGCTCTTGCCCCCTTCAAGTTTAATTTTTTAAAGAGGAAGCAGAGAAGACCAGCCTCATCTTGTTTCTGGAGAAGGTTTGCTTCTGAACTGCTTCCACTGCTGCTGGTTATGAACACTAAGAGCAAATTGACGTTCTAAGCTCCTTCTGGAGCTCTGCTGTGTGCTGTAACCTTGTGGATGCTTGGAGCTCCCATGGCTGGCCCAGCCTCTCTCGTGGACCATTCCTTGGACACCAGTGCTGGCTCTCAAGCTGCTGTCACATCTGCCCTGTGCCCACACACTGCTGAGCAGCTTTGGGTTCTCAATTTCCTGACTGGGGGTTCGGCCAGATGTATTGGAGCAATGTGGCAGGAGTGAGCCAACACCCCCTTCGCCCTTCACAATGGTCTTCTCCTGAGGATAAGAAACAACAACTAAGAAGAAAGCCTGATCCACGTCAAGGCTTCTGGCAGAGAGGGATGCATCTGTTCTTCCTAACAGCAGACAGAGTTTTAAATTAGGATGAAAACAACTGTGTCTAGTTCCCAGTTAAGACACTGACACTTGAAGATTTATATAGACCAGGGTTCCTTAATTGGGGATGTACATTAGTATTGCGTGGAAATGTTTTTTCAGTACATTCTGACGTAGGCCCCTCTCTATACCCACTGAGTCAGAATCTCCATGCGGGCCTCATCTTCAGAAAATGTTGCCGGGGGATGCTGCCAGATATCTCTGTTCAGAGACATTGGTCTAGGAAGAATGATCTGGAGCTGGTTGGAGGCTGCAGTGTCATGCTCTTCAGGCATTTCATCTCCCAGGGCACCATTGTTTTGTAGGGCAGCAGGGTGTCACTCAGGATGCTAGTTATAGTGAGTGAAGGTAGATGGCTGAATGCTCAGAAGAATGGGTGAGTGTCCGAGTTGTGTTTCTCTTCACTGTGCAGGTGAGCACAGTCAGGTGCCTTCCTGGGGTGAAGGTGATGCTAAGACCCTGTGGCCAGGGGTAGGCAGCCCCGTCACAATCCTGGCTCTTGGGGTATTAATTAGGCAAGACATTGTGAGGCACTTACTTGATTTCTCCAGGCTTGTATCTTTTTGCTAGGAAGAAGATTAGACTGGGTAATATATAAGGACCTCTGAAATTCTAGGCTACTTTGAGGTCAACTTAAAACATTTAAAAAGTGTCATACAAGTGACCCATTCTCATTCTAGAAAACCAAGAAACACTGGAGTAAGCAAAAATAAAAGAAAAACCCCATTATCCCACGACCCTGCCTCCCAGAGAACCTTTAGAGGTGAATTTTTCCTTTTAGTCCTTGTGCAAAGATAAAGACACAGATATGCATTTTAGTATAATATGTATTTTACTAAAAGGTGATTGTATATGATCTTGTAATCTATCTTTTAAGTGAACCTATAAGGAACACAGGAACCTATAAGGAACACCTTTCTATGTCACTAAAGGTACACTGGACATATTTAACATGGGGGCAGATAGCTTTGTGACCTAGGGCCTGGCCTTGGGAACTGCCTCTTGTTCAGCCACTTCCTAGCTGTGTAACCTTGAGCAAGTTACTTCATCTCTCTAAATCATAATTGCCCTCCATGGAAAATGGCTGTAATAGTAATGGTTACTTTATAAAGTGTTCTGAGGATTAAGTCAGACACCGCATGCTACATACTTAGTGCAGTGTCTGGCCCATACAAGGATCAATAAATGTTCACTAAGAGTGCTGCATATCATTCTATTTTACTCGTGTGCATAATTGAACTAATCCTCTATTATTGCTTATTCAGATTTCTCTTTGCTGTTATATACAATGATGCACTGATTGTTCCATAGATAAATATTTGTGTATATTCTTAGGACATATTCCTAAAAGCAAAATCGCTGAGCTAAAGGGCAGGCACATTTTAAAGAAGCCAATACATAGAGCCAAGGTGCCCAACTGAAAGGTTGTAGTAGCCTATGAGAGTGACCATTCCCCACATCTAAGGGATGTGTGTGTTAGTTTTCCTTTGATTTTATTTTGTTTTTGAATTTAAAGGAGAGGGAAAATGTCTGAAAAATGATGTCATGATTTTATTTTACATTTATTTTTATATACATACTAATTTTGCCCATTTTTCTATTGGAGTGTTTCCCTCTTTATTGTTGACTTGTAAGATCGTTCATATAGTAGCGATCCTTTACTTTTAGTTATTAATTCATGAGAGCTAGTTTCATACCCAAGTCCCAGGGGTAGCGGCTGGTGGTGAATGAGACAGTTCCCATCCTTGCCTTGGTGAATATGAAGTTCAGGCAGGAAAATGAATATGAAATAAATGATGAAAACCTGCAATCAAGAGTATCACAGGGCTATGTAGACTATTGGGCTTATCCTGGGAGGCTTCCCACAGGCAGTGATGAGTGAGAAGATGTTGCAAAGATAGGACTTAGCCAGGGATAGACTGGGTAGACTGGGGCTCCAGGAATGTAGGTTTTTTCCTAACTGGTTCCTTGCTTAAAAAAAACCAAACAGGCCAGGTGCAGTGGCTCACGCCTGTAATCCCAGCACTTTGGGAGGCTGAGGCAGGCAGATCATGAGGTCAGGAGTTCAAGACCAGCCTGGCCAATATGATAAAACCCTATCTGTACTAAAAATACAAAACTTGGCCGGGCACAGTGGCTCAAGCCTGTAATCCCAGCACTTTGGGAGGCCGAGATAGGCGGATCACGAGGTCAGGAGATCGAGACCATCCTGGCTAACACAGTGAAACCTCGTCTCTACTAAAAAAAAAAAATACAAAAAACTAGCCGGGCATGATGGTGCACGCCTGTAGTCGCAGGCACTCGGGAGGCTGAGACAGAAGAATTGCTTGAATATGGGAGGTGGAGTTTGCAGTGAGCCAAGATCACACCACTGTGCTCCAGCCTGGTGGCAGAGTAAGACTCTGTTTCAAAAAAAAAAAAAAAAAAAAAAACCCAAAAAACCAAAAAACAAACAAACTTAGCTAACATAGCTCATAGTCTATGTTGACATCTTAGGGTTTTTAAATTAGTAAAATCAATTAGTATTTATTTTCCTGCATATTTTCTACCATTGGTATTTTACTTGGAAAGTCTACCCCATGAAGTTTTTATTTTTAATTTTTTCCTTCATTTTATAACCTTTATTTATTGTAAATTGACAATTTATAATTGTATAAATTTGTGAGGTACAAAGGGATATTATGATTTATTCATACAATGTGGAATAGTTAAATAGAGCTGGTTAACATATCCATCACCTCAAAACCTGTACAATACTCTATGATTAACTATATGCATCACACATTGCAACAGACTCAAAAAAGAAAAAATCCATATCCCCCATAAATGAGACTTTGTACCCTTTGACCTTCATCTCCACATTCCCCAGCCCCCAGTCTCTGTAACCACCATTCTGCTCTCTGATTCTATGAATTCAATTGTTTTAGATTCTACATTTGAGTGAGAACATGAGGTATTTGTCTTTCTGTACCTGGCATATTTCATGTAGCATAATGATCTCTAATTCTATCCATGTTGTTGCCAACGATAGAGCTTTGTTCTTTTTAAAGGTTGAATAGTATTCCATTATGTATGTATACCATATTTTCTTTTTCCATTTATCTGCTGATAGACACCTAGGTTGATTCCTAACTAGGCTGTTGTCAATAGTGTTGCAGTGAACACAGAAGTGCAGATAGCTCTTTGACATACCAAAGGGTATATATTCCCTTTGATATATACCCAGAAGTGGGATTGCTGGATCACATGGTAATTCTATTTTTAGTTTTCTAAGAAACTTCCATGCCATTTTCCATAATAGCCATACTAATTTTTGATGTTACTAGAACCCTTCATCTCAGGTGCGACAGATGTGCATTTAAAATAAACACCAAAGATTGTCCTTCTATAAGTACCTTGTGGGGTTGGGCTCATGGAGAGAAAGGCTGACCTTTATGCTGACCTCTTAACCTGTGCCCAGTGAAGCATGCAGTCTTATACTTCAGGTAATAGAAACTGGATAGGAGAAAAAAAAGTCTGGATTCACAAGAGACTTGTGAAGGGGAAAAGTTTGTTCTTAATCCTCTCTTCTCTGAGCTATTCTATGTATAGCATCTCATACTCTTAGCACATCTGTATGGGCCCAGGTTCCTCCATTGGTATAAGACAAAAATTTTAAATCAAACTAATTCATGCTAAGATGTGAATGACTCAGTAAGCTATCTGCCTCTAGTCTATTTTTATTTTAACAGAGTACCATAAAAAGGGAATAATATACGATGTGTGTATATCTTCATTGGATGTTCAGTCTGATATCCAAGTCAGACTGAATGTAGAAGATAAATTTTTGGTTAAATGAATCTTTACTTGCGTGCTTAGCAGCAGTTCCAGAAAGATGCAGAAGGTTGAGAAGTGTAGAGTATACTGGTTAACAAAGTGAATTCTAGAGGCAGGATACCAGGGCCAAATTCTAGTTCTGCCATGTACTAGCTGTGTGACTATAGGCAAGTTCATTAACTGCTGTGCTTCAGCTTCCCCATCTACACAGCGATAATGATAATATCCACCTGATAGTAAGAGTGAGGGGATTGAAGGATTTCTTAAATACATGGTTGCCAGAACACTGTCTAGCATGGAACAAGTGAACAACAGATAACAGTGGTTGAAAATTAGAAGGCTTGACTCTTCTCTTTACCTATGTCCTGGGGATTTTGATACTTTACTTTTTGGGCTTCCTCTTATTTTCCATGTTAGTACATCTTGCATTGCTATAAAGGAATACCTAAAACTGGGTAATTTACAAAGAAAAGAGGTTTAATTGGCTCATGGTTCTGCTGGCTGTACGAAGCATGGTGCTGGCATCTGCTTCTGGTGAGGCTGCAGGAAACTTAATTATGGCAGAAGGTGAAGGGGAGCTAGTGTGTCACATGGTGAGAGCTGGAGCAAGAGGGAGAGAAGGAGGATGTCTCAAACTCTCTTCAATAACCAGATCTCCTGTGAACTGAGTGAGAACTCACTTATCATCAAGGGGAGGGTGCTAAACCGTTCCTGAGGAGTCCCCCCACATAATTCAGTCACCTCCCATCAGGCCCCACCTTCAACACTGGGAATCATATTTCCGCATGAGATTTGGAGGGGACAAACATCCCAATCATGTCACTTGCCTGTTTTCTTTGTGGCTCACTTACTCCTCAAATTTTGCTTACCTGTGATGATTCCTATGATCCCAGCCTTGGCTCTCTCCTTTTCTCTCTGTCCTTTCTCCCTGGACCTCTTTGCTTCTGTGGCTTCATCTGTCACCTTTTTGAGCTGATTTCCCAAACTCATATTCTCAGGCCAGCCTATCAGTTTATAACATTTGGGTATTCTGTCAATTTTGTTTGTGTGTTTGCAATCATAAAACCACAGATTAAACTGCTTGAAATGGTAAAGGAGTTAATTAGCTGAAATATCCAGAATAAATGGCTTTAGGTATGGTTGACCCAGGGGCTCCCATGATATATCCAGGGCCCTGGGTTTTCTCATCTGTTTCTCCTACGTTTGTTGGCATTGAACTGATGGCCAGCAGCTGAAAGTACTCATGCTGCTGCTTTTTCTGCCCTGCCATGAGTAGAGAGAGCTTCTGCCAGCAGCTTTAGAGGTGAATTAATTACCCTACACAGCATAGCTTTAGAATCTGGACATTGTTTTATGAAGAGATGGGTGAATGGATCCTGATGGACAAAGCCAGCAGATATTCACTACAGTTGTACTGCCTTTTCTCCAATTCATCAAAGCACCACCAAGACAGTACAGCTGGCATGAGTTCTGCACCCATGGATTCAACTAACCATGGGTTAAAAATATTCAGAAAAAGAAAATCCACAAAATTCCAAATAGCAAAACTTGACTTTGCTGTGTGCTGAGTACTGTGTTTGAATCTACATGAATAAAGTGATGTGTAGACACTGTGTTAGGTGTCACAAGTAATCTAGAGGTGACTTCAAGTGTACAGGAGGATGTGCATAGGTTATATGCAAATGCTATGCCACTTTTTATAAGGGATTGGAGCATCCAATGACTTTGGTATCAGAGAGGGGCCCTGTGACCAATCCTCCATGTGTACCAAGGATCCGACTGTACTTGATGCTTCTGCTCTGGCTTTGGGAGAGTCACCATTCCCCCACTTTCTCTGTTCAAAAGCTCAGCACTCAGATTTGCTCTTCCCTTTTTCTCTATCCCCACAGGCATTCCATTTAGTAAATTCTAGGATATGCTTGTTGCTCAATATCTTTCTCTGCCCTACTCATTGGTTCAGTGTACTACCAGCCCCACCCACTCTCTGTGGCTTTCTGTGGACACTGGGGTCCACTGTAAATTCACTTGCCTCTCGTCCTCTGAGAAGTACGCCCACAGCATCCATGCATTCTTATTATATTCTGTTTTATATTGTTACTTATGTCTACCTTTCTTCTTCTCCTACCTATGCTGCCTAGCTGGATTTGGAATACCTTGTGTATTAGGTCATTCTTGCATTGCTATAAAGAAATACTTGAGACTGGGTAATTTATGAAAGAGGTTTAATTGGCTCACAGTTCTGCAGGTTGTACACGAAGCATAGTGCCAGCATTTGTTTTTGGGGAGGTGTCAGGAAGCTTTTACCCATGGCAGAAGGTGAAGTGGGAGCAGAAACATCACATGGCCAGAGCAGAAGCAAGAGGAAGTGGTGGGGGGAGGTACCATACACTTTTAAAGGACCCAGATCTCACACGAACTCACTCACTCACTCACTGTCTTGAAGACAAGACCAAGCCATGAAGGATCCACCTCCATGATCCAAACACCTCCTACCAGGCCCCACCTCCAACATTGGGGATTACAATTCAATGTGAGATATGGGCAGGGACACACATCCAAACCCTATCACCTTGGAAGCCAACCTCATACTTCGCCAAGTCTCCCCTCACCACCCAGAAAAGCTCTCTGTGGTCTCGAGACTCAATCACAGCTCTTGTTGGCTGAGGGAGCCCAGACTCCCTGGCAGCATGCAGTGGCGGTAGCATTCTGTGTAGCCACCATGGACCTCAGGCACTCCTAGGGCTGATGGAATTGCCTAAAATTGTTCCCTGCAGAACTGTGGGTCCATGGGAGAGGAATAGGTGTGATTAGAAAAAAGTTCCAGGATCAAATAAGTTGGAGGAATGCCACCTCAAACAAGGTTAGCATTGTCTTTACGAATTTTCAGAGTCTTGATAGAGCAATGTTTTCATGAATCTGTAGATGATTGTGTTTTCCAAATGAATTTGTCGGTCCTCCTTTTACAAATAGAATTTTGTTAGGTGAGGGTCTTGTATCGTTCCTTGGCAGTTGTCAGCTGTGCTGGGTGTGGCAGAGGCCTCCCAGGGACAGACTGCCTTGCACTGTGGGTTCTGCCCTTGCACACATCCATAGATCCATAGGGAGTTCTGCCGTGCTCTATCTCATAGCCGTGTTCATGTACTAAGAAGCTGCACAATATGATGGTGTTCTATTTTTCAACCTTGTAAAGCTCATGGAAGACTCTGATAATCTACAACCACACAATCTTAGTTCAGGAATCCCCTGGAAGCCAGAGATAGTGTTTAATTTGTATGATAGAAAGTGGACACTTAATAGTTTGCCAACTGGCTGAAATTAGTGAGATTTTGATACACTGCATTTCTTTCTCAAAAAAGATCTGATTTAAAATTCACTGCTTGAAATAGACATTTCTAAAGTCTTACTCTTTTCCTTGAAAAAATGTGTTGTCCTTTAATCAAATGACATTATGTTACATCGATATGATGTAAAGGTTGAGTAGTAAGCAGGTGTTAAGCTCTTTTCATTCCTTGTGCACGTTTTCTTTTCACAAAGGTTTTTCCTACTTTTTGTTATAGTTCTTGCTATTTGATGACAGTGACTGTAGATTGGAGGATGGTCAATAAGAAGGATAAAAGAGAAGCTGCTACTTACTTATCAGAATGTATAAGTTCATGCATAAGGCAGGAATAACTCAAATACCTATGGTAAGTATTTTCTGTAAGCCTTTCATGGGGGAATGGAGAGCCTCTTTCAACAATGAAATAATTATTACACTGGAAAGTGGGGAGAAGAAGAGGCAAGGAGCCAGGTTTTCTCTAGCAAATGCAACAGCTATTCAGAGGGTCAGACCAACATCTCTAGAGGAGGCACAGCACAAGTCCATCAGAGAAGAGTGCCAGGTATGCATTTTTATTGCCTTTTATAAGTGTGTGTATGTGTGTGTGCGCGTGTGTATGGATTTGAAGGGGATCACACTGGGTATGCCTCAAATAAGGTACAAGGTAAGATGAGTTGTGGTAGAGTGTGGGAACCAGGAAGGGGCTGTAGACATGGTTTTAAATTAAGCACTCACCTCTTAAACCAAATCTGTCATGAAGTCACCGTGATTGACCAAACATGCAATGAAAGAGCTGATGCTATGCACACAAGCACATTAAGATGGGACCTGTTTTCTTCGAATTTCATGTCACTCTTTGGAGAGTCAGACTCTAGTGCTTTCAAGAATCACCTTTAGGGCCGGGAGTGGTGGCTCACGCCTGTAATCCCAGCACTTTGGGAGGCCGAGGCGGGCGGATCACGAGGTCAGGAGATCAAGACCATCCTGGCTAACACGGTGAAACCCCATCTCTACTAAAAATACAAAAAAACTAGCCGGGTGTGGTGGTGGGTGCCTGTAGTCCCAGCTACTCGGGAGGCTGAGGCAGGAGAATGGCCTGAACCTGGGAGATGGAGCTTGCAGTGAGCTGAGATTGCACCACTGCACTCCAATCTGGGCGATAGAGCAAGACTCATCTCAAAAAAAAAAAAAAATAAGGATCACCTTTAGATGGTTGTTAAAATCCAGATTCCAGGGAGTTCTCTCCCCAAAATTCAAGTTCAGTAGGTCTGGGGTGGGAGCCTGGAATCTGCATTTTCAGCAGGTACTCAGACGCTTCTGATAAGAGTTAGGGTATGCTCAGAGCCCCCTCCAGAACCACTGGCCTGGAAGGCTCCATTTCTAGGCAGTGAATGGGCCTGTCTGTCTCCCTGCTGGATGAAGCCTGCCCGTAAACCATGCAGCCTGACGGTGCTATCAAGATAATACTGCAATCGGAACCCAGATGAGTCATATGTAAACTTATTAAGTTCAAATGTTTTTATAAGCAACTTATCCTTTTCAAAAATCAGGTTATAATAGATTTGGGAGGGAGTCTTTGAGGTTGCTTGTCAGAAACAATACCAAATGCAGATCTGGGGACATTGTCCCCCGAGCAATGGATTCTGTAATGGCAGGAGCCTAAATCTTTGTTGATGATCAGATGACTAATTATACTGGACTTCTCTACAAGAGTCCTGCTGTGTGTTACATATTTCTGGCCTCTTATTATCTGGAATGCAGTAAACCAGCTGCATGTTAAAAGCCCTTCAGTCACCTTAAAAGTATCCCAGGGGGTTTTTTCTTTCTGTCCTACAGAGTTTAGAGCCTCCCCTGAGGCATGGGCCTCAATCTTTGCTAAATTAACTCTTCAGGTATTTTTCTATCAAGATTGGATAGGAAGAATCTCAATTGCATATAAATTACAGAGTCAGCACTCTGTGGGACATTTATGTAAATTGTAGCCTTGAGTTTAACCTAATCCTAAAACAGTTTAGATTTTATGCAAAACTAGTTTAACACTGTTCATTGCTGTATTCTCAGGCTGCTGATAAAATGATTGAGAACAACGTGGAACTTTTCTCAATGCTTGTTTTTGTTTTGTTTTGCTGGTCTTCAACATGTAGACAGATTTTTTTTTTTTTTGTGGGCCAGTCTCTCAAACTTCATCATGTAACTCAGGCTATGAGTGTTTCTCAAAGTCCAACTCGCAACACTACTGTCAAAATCTAAGGGGGAAAGAAATGTCTTTTGTCAGATCAAAATCCAATCTAAGTGGTGTGAAACAATGCCATTCTTCTATTAAATGTGTATTTGAGTAACCGTGCGACAATTAGACAATTTGGATGTTTCTCTGACTTTCATAGCAATTGGGAAGATATTCATCCACTTCCATGTTGACGGCATAATCTTAGTACCACCTACTGGAATGGCCATAAAACACTGGTGAACTCTTTTCCTGATTATCATCAGAAAGTATCTACTATATGAAAACTAAAATTATTATGGCTGACCAAGATTCCTCAGAGATAAGCTAGACTTTGTCCAAACTGGGAAATTCTAAATAAATAACTCATGCAGACTTAAATAAGATAACAAATGTAAAAATTCTGGGTAAAATGTGAAGCTCTATTCATGTTAGAGACTATTTTTGTGGTTCTTGCGGGTACCTATGGCAGCTAACAGCCTGATGGACTCATGAGAATTTAGAGCTATTGACAATCTGAAATTATCCTGGGGCCATATTGGGATTTCAAAATTATTGAGGTACCCGGGCAGTAAGCCTTAACCTTAAAAATTTCAGACCAAAATATTCTATTTCCTTCTTTGGCTCAGAAATCTGGGGGTTGCAGTCCAAGATCTGTCAGAGTACTTGAGCAGATTTTAAATCCAGTTTTTATAAAAGGCTTTGGCCCTAGCTTTGGGCCAGTGGTTCTCAGCTGGGGTTGTTGCTCTCCCTACCCCCAGAGGACACTGACATTTTTGCTTTTCACACCTGGGTAGAGTACTACTGACACACAGTGGGCATGCAGTAAGGTGCCAAACATCCCACATCCTACTATGCACAAGACAGTCCGCGTCCCCTCCTGCAGTCTAAGAATGATCTGGCCCCAAATTTCAAGAGTGTTGGAGTTGAGAATTGCTCCTGACCATCAGGGGATCACACTGGGTGTGCTTCTGGGCTTGCATTTCATCAAGGTGAGAACCAGGCTCCTTTGTTTTCTCAGAAGGTCTTCAGTTCTGCATCTGACATCAGACAAAGACTTAGAGATTTTTCGCTTTTTTCATAACAACTTTAATATGCTCTTAACTGTCATTCCTCACAGAACCTCAGCTTATCAATTCAGATCATCTGAAGAGATTCCTCTTTAATTGACACTGTGACTTCTTGATACAGAGGCCCTTGTTAGGGCTGTCAACTCTAAAAACAACTAAGAATTTGCCAAAAGGTCAACAGAGTTTTAATTTTAATTTGTTTTAATTTTAATTTAGTTTTAATTTGAAGGGGACAGTCCAAAGAATATTTTGCTCTTTTATTCTTCTAGTGTCTCTAAAATCTTTCCCTGCCTCGAGTAGATGTTGAGAAGAAAAATTACACAAGTTAACAAATACACATTGTATTATCTTAGTTTTCCAAATATTTCCAAATTGGATTGATGTGATAGTAAGCCCCTGAGATGGGTTGAATTAATGAAAAGACACCTGTAGAATGCCTTAGAAGTGTTGCGATGATCATCACTTAAGGTTTTTCTTGTAACTTTTTTTTGGTGTGGTGTGACTTAGCATTCATATTCATGTGACTCTTTAGCAAAAATGTACAGCTCCTGCAACCTAGCAGCATTAAGTTCCTGAGAGACACAACGCAAGAAAGAAAACAGGTCTAAATCCAAGACTGTTTCCTCTCATATTGAATCTCTCTGGGTGATCCAGACACCTTGATTGTCAAAGCCTAGACCAGAGCCAGCTTGAAGCTTCAGTCCCTCACCTCTCCACCCCAGGTAATGACCTGTTTCAGAATCCAGATCCATTGCTCCTCCTAAGGGGAAGGTACCCTAAGTCCCATGTTTCACCCTCCAGACAGATGGCAGAAGAAGCTGGAGCCTTCTTTAACCTGTAACTCTCTTCTGCAGATTCTGCAGAATGGGATAGGTAAATACCAGGCGACAGCAACCTTTGTGAGGTGCCTTGATGCAGAGTTCAGGCTGAAGGAGAAATGAAAGGTATGGGAGTGGGATCAACATTAGAGATGAAGACTTTCCTTGTCTATCACTTTTTATATAAACACACCAGCAATATAGCCTTCTTGGAATATAGTACCTGGAAAATAAATTAATCTCATTTCGATGAACTTAGATACTTCCTTTTACTAGAAAGCCAGTGCTAGCTAATAGTAAGCCTGCTGATGTGCTCAGTTGCGGTGACTAATTAAACCCAGATGCCTGCCTCTTAATTGGTTTTGATCTTTCACCCTGAATTTTTCTATATGACTTAATAATTTAAGACAACTCACTTCACCTTGAGGATGTGAGCAGGGTAGAAATGGTAAATAACAGGTAAAAAAAAAGAGAGATGTGAAGTTTTAAAGTTAATGACTTTTTACTAACATGACACTAACATGGAACCTCTCTGCTCACTGTGGCATGAGCGAGTAAATGACTAGATCGTTTTGCTATGTTGTTTAATTTGCTGGTGGTTCCCATAGACATGAGCAGTTTCACCAACATTACTTTGTTTCTCAGCTGCTTTACTGCTCAGTCATGGGCCTGACATCCTCCACCATCCTTCTTGGTAGCACTTCTTCTCCCTTCTTCAATTCTATGTTTACCCTTGCCTAAGGCTTAATCAACTTAAAAAAAAAAATCCCTTAAAATAGGTGAATTCCTTTGCAAAGAAATCAGCCTATTGGTGGCCTCTATGCTATTACAAACTGGTACAGGCATTACAAAAGGGAAGAAATCTTGTGCTTTCAGTTCTATGACTTCTGCAATGATTGGTTTGAAAGGCACCAGCATTGATGGAGTCCTCCCCTACCTGTCCTTAGCATTCTCTGTCACTCTGAATCTTCTCTTTCTATTAGTTCTGGTTCTACATACTGCAGGGAACCTTAGGGATTCACCGCCCTACCCCATTGGCTAATGAGAAGCCAAGGCCCCCAAGTCATGAGGACTCTGTAAATTCTCCTTTCAGTCTAATGCTTTTCCTGTGATATTCCATGGTCCTAATCTCAAAACAATTTGAAGCTGAGCTCTGGGCATTGTTGTTTAAAAGAATGAAGCCATAGTAATTTGGACATCCTAGAGTAGAGTTTATGGTCAATCACCTTAAGTTTACTAAAGTATAATCTTGTGTCAGATATACAGAAAGGGGTTTTCTAATTCACCGTTTTCTAAAGTATGCTCTCCTGAACACTTATCCTATCGAATGCTACAGAAGACAGTTTTAAATAAATTTATGCTTTTGGAAAATATTATCTATTGTATGTAGCTCTTAGAGATTCAAAATGTACATTATTAGTACATTATAGTCTCAGGGAATTCTCAAAGCATTCAAATTCATTGATCTGTGTTTAACTCTGTGTTTCCCAGAAGTGCTTAACCATAGCTTCCCCGTACTTCCTACTTATCCCTACTAATCACATCTCCAGGAATTATAATTCACTGGAATATACTTTGGGAAATGAGGTTGTAAACAAAGACATGGCCGGGGGACGGGGTGGCTCTCATTTTTTGTTTTGATTATCAGAGTCCCTGACATTTGAAGTTCCCCAGGAAACTATATTTTGCCATAATACATAATGTCAGTCCTCATTACAGCATCTGGTACACATCATATAACACCTATTTATATCCATCTCATCTGTGTGCTTTGAGAGCTCAGTGTCTTTCTGGTCCACAGTCCCTCTGAACTCACCAAGTTGTAAACACCTGACAGCACAGTGTATTTCAACTACAAAGGGAAGCTGCAGTTCTTGTGAAAGAGGTGGGACTTCATAAAGTCCATGGAAGTGAGGTTGGAGAACAGCTCAAAGCATTACTCCCCAAAGTCATTTACAAATGAGATTCTGGGAGAGTTAACCTACGTGAGAACTAAAGAAGAGAAACTCAATAAGGATGAAGACTAGATGGATTCTCCAAAATGAAAATTGTGAATCTCCAAAGAATAAGAGATACCCCTGGAAAAATCAATGACTCATTAATTTTTTTTTGGTAGAATGATCTTCTTTATTATCAAGCTATGAAAACCAAATATGAAATAAAGGGCATTCGATAACTTTATTAGAAATTTAATACAACTTACCTGCTTCTCAAATGTTTGTTTTCATTCATCCTGAGAATTAACACATTATTTCTTAGTTTTCACCCAAAATGAAGTTTTAGAAGCTATCTCTTCCCATCATTTTCTATCACTAGATTTGGTCTCTCTCTGTCTTCACTGTAAGTGAATGGGTACCATTCCCATTTTGCTGCCAATTATCCTTAGTCGAGGCAAGCTTCCTGTCTTGCAAACAGGATTTTAGTGGACATTTTATAAGTAGTATTTCAGAGAATAAGGGGTTTTCAGGGCCTTAAAAATGTTCTTCATATTATCCATGGATATTGCTAATTAAAAATAATTACTGGGCCGGGTACAGTGGCTCACTCCTGTAATCCTAGCATTTCAGGAGGCCGAGGCTGGCGGATCATCTGAGGTCAGGAGTTCGAGACTAGCCTGGTCAACATGGCGACACCCCGTCTCCACTAAAAATACAAAAATTAGCCGGGCAGGATGGCGTGCACCTGTAATCCCAGGTACTCGAAAGGCTGAGACAGGAGAATTGCTTGAACCCGGGAGGCAGAGGTTGCAATTAGCTTAGATTGCACCACTGCACTCCAGCCTGGGTGACAGAGCAAGACTCAATCTCAAAAAAAAAAAAAAAAAATTACTGAATGCAAACTTAAGTCCACTGAGCTAGTGCTTCATGGAAATGATAAGAGTAAGCCTGGAGCCAGGCTTCTGGGGTTCAAAGCCCAGTTTCATCCCCTGCTATGTCTATGAACTTGGACACTGTTCTTGGCTTCTCTGAGCTGCAGTGTTCTGAAATTTATGTAATAGTAACAGCACTCACCTTACAGGAGCATAGTGAAGCTTTAAGGAGTCAATGCCTAGGTTAGTTTCCTAGGGTTGTCGTAACAACGTGCTGTTAACAACATGGTGTAAAAAACAGAAGTGTGTTCTTTTGCAGTTCTGGAGGCTAGAGGTCTGAGGTCTAGGTGTAGCACGGTTGACTTCTGAGGGTTGTGAGGGAAGGATCTGTTCCATTCCTCTCTCTTAGCTTTTGGTAGCCTTGGGTTGTAGATGGCATTCTCTGTCTCTTCACATCATCTTCCCTCTGTGCACATCTGTCTCTGTGTCCAAATCCCCCCATTTTAAAAGGACACCAGTCATTTTGGATTAGAGTCCACCTTAATGGCCTCATCTCAACTGGATTACTTCTGTAGGCGCCATCTCCAAATAAGATCACATTCTGAGATATTTGGGGTTAGTTCATTGCATCTTTTTTGTGGGGATACAATTCAACCCATGACACTGCCTAGAAGTGCCAAAAATATGGCACATGGTGCATTAACTAAATATGGATAATAAGTATTAGGTCAGACATATAAAATTGCAGATATTTGATCATTTTACCTACAAAATGGTAATATAACGTGATTTACCATATTTTTTCTTTGCTTTTTTTTCAACCATCTCTGGGTGCTCATTGTACCTGACACAACTCGACATTTTCTGGGCAGCCCATTGGAGATGGGTTGTGGTGCAGGCAGGAGAAGGGTGGCTGTGCTGACTCACTCTGCCTCTCCAGTTCTGACCAATCTTCTCTTTCAACTCTGGGATTCTTTCTTTAATCTTCATCTTCTGAATGATGTAGCTTTACTGTGAAACTGCCTAAGTGTAATTGTCAGGCCTGTCATTTGTGAGGAATCCTTCCCAAGGCTCTGGGAGAGGCCTCAGACATGTATTCACACGTTGATATTTGATTTTTAAAACTTTCACAAGGAAGAAATTTTAAATTTCAGTCAATTAAGACCATGATGTCTTTGCACTCCAACTTCTCTTCTTTCTCCTCCTCTTGGGCCATACTGGAGCCGCCATGGACAATTTTGAGATGACCCAAGGAGAAGATGAGATGGGCGTATGTTTACTGCGAGTGGAGTGGAATACAATTCTGTGATTTGCAGTCCCTTCCATGTATGATGGAGTATTGCTGGCTGTGCAAGTGGAAAAACAACTTCTGGGAATGCCAACTTGAGGAGCATCTGGTGGACACCATCTTGAATCCAGCACTCTCTCCCTCCCCAGCTGGAAGTATGTGTTGGTGGTAGGGGAGAGACAAGTTAGAAACAAGGTTAGTATGGAGCCAGAGGTCAGTTTGTGAAAATTTCACCAAATGTGTTACATTGTTAAGAAAAGATTTGGTTCTTACCAGCACCCAGTCGAAATGGAGGTTCTCTCTTGCCAAGAATGTATTTGTTAGTGTCTCTTTCTATCAACCATGCTAGAGGAAAGACTAAGCCATCTTTCTCTTCTCTGTATGGAATATATTAAATCATTCTTGTCTTATGAAGAGGGGTTAAAAGAACATCCAGCAAAGTTATGAAGAAAAGTATTATAGAGGTATGCTAGTGATTTAGTTAATAAAAATATTATGGTTCTGTTGGATTTTTACGATCTGTGTTGAATTTGTCAGCTTAAATTGTGTATGTAATTTGTTGAGATTTCTTTTCTCAATTATGTATAAAATATACTTCCACAACATTTCTATGTTTATAATTTTGTACTCTTTTTATTCAGGAGGGGCCCTAAGATTGTAACATCTTTCAGCCCACTAAAGCTAGATCCTTTGATGCCTCTTGGCTTCTTTATCTTAAGATCTGGTTGCTCTTTGTGGCATCCAAGTAATTCTTTTTATCATATTCAAGCCATTTTAGTATCAAGTGATAAAATGAATATTATTTGAATATATTGTTGACTCACAGGTAAATTATGGTGCTATTGTGTAGGGAGAAGTGCTCTGAGGCCTTCGTGTCCCTGCAGGCTCAAGCCATTTGAGTGAATCTGTGGCAGTAGTATCTTTTCTGTATGTTCTGACCATTTTGGTATGAATGGAGAAATTGGTTATTTATTTGTAGCATGGGTTACTATTGCACTCATGGAACAATTAAACAATATCTTCTTAATTCTACAAACTCCTATGTTTTATTAATGTTCAAATAAATTATTGATATTTTATTATAACATAAGTGAGTTCTAGTCCTAACTAGGTGGCATTTGGCTATTGTTGACGATATATATATTTTTTTTATTTTATAAAAATCTTCTATGCCTGTTTCTTAGTCATAGAATGTTGAAAAGGTCATAAATAATGGCATTATTTGTCTGCAGAACATGCTGTTAGACTGGGCCTGTTTCATAGTTAGAGAAAACGGATACAAATTTCTAAGCAGATTTGTTCCCCCAAACCCACTCTTGTTGGCATTTGTTTGTTATTTGAGATTATATTTGCTTATTTTACTTGAGCTAAATGCATTTCAACCTTGTTTTATATGGCACTCTTATCTTCAGAAAGATGAAAATTTGTGTATTTTTGTTCTAAGAAAAGCCGCAATAAAAGGATTGTAGATTTTAAGCGACTAGCTTAAGTAGGGTATAGCTAGAAAAGGCTGGGCTACCTTTAATTCTGTGACTATCCTGAGTATCGCTGAATGTTGGGGCAGCCAAAGCTTGTTGATATCAATAAAAGAAATAGCCAGTTCAATGTTAACGTGTCTGCATGTTTAAATGTTTGCTCCTATTCCTCTTCCTAGGGTGGACTACTTGTTCCACCTCATGCCTTTACCACAAGACACAACAAAATTACACAGAGCTGGTGAGGATTGCAAATCATGAGACTCTTGAAATAACATTTTCTGGCTTTGCCTTCAATTGTTGCAGATCTTACAGAGTTGTCCTTAAATTATTCAAATTGTGTTATAAAAGGGAAACAACATAACAAGAACTATGTCAGTGTCACATCAAAATGACTATAATGCCATATAAAAAGATAAACAACTTTTACATTTGATTTTATTCATTACTGGAAACATACTTTTAGATACAGAAAGATTTCTAGTCATCTGGTCTAACTTGAGTTCTAGAGTGTAAGACTCACTCTATCCCAAACATTGCTCGATGGGTTGAAATAGAATCATTCATGTTTTCAATCTGCAAATCTTTCCTGAGCTGCTGCTATGTGGTGGGCACAGCTTTTGCTGTTAGGGGGATAATGGTCCATGAGGCACTTGCCTCTTCATCCTCGGAAAGCTTCCTTTTTAGAATGATGGAAAATAAACCAGTGAACAAATACATACATCATAGAAGTATTGCATAAAAACAGAAAAATAGAG
Organism: Piliocolobus tephrosceles; assembly: GCF_002776525.5. Taxonomy (NCBI): domain Eukaryota; kingdom Metazoa; phylum Chordata; class Mammalia; order Primates; family Cercopithecidae; genus Piliocolobus; species Piliocolobus tephrosceles. The sequence goes on along the minus strand of NC_045438.1, from coordinate 57,765,627 downwards.
TAGAGTAAGAGGACAGAGCCTGAAGAGAAGGCATGGTAGAAAGAATTATCTGAGAAGGCTTCTCTGAGGTGCTGATATTTGAGTAGAGAAGTGAGATGCAGTGAAGGGGAGGGAGTTATGTGAAGTTCTAAGAAAACAGCTTTCCAGATGGTTGGAACAGCACCTGCCAGTGTCTTGAGATGGGAACAAGCATGGTTCCTTTAGGGAAGAGCAAAAGGACCAGTGTGATGAAAATGGAGTGACTGGCTGCTCATGTTGGGGACCTGGTGCAGGAGAAGCCAGACAAGGAAGGGGTGTGCTTTGATATCCAGTGTAAAAAGATTGCTGGTTGCCATGTGGAAAATATTACCGTAGGAGTTGGAGCAATCTTTAGCCATTAGTGTCTGCCAAGAAACTATCCCAAAAGGTAGAGTGGTCATCCCTTGATATCTGTGGTTATCAGGACCCCCTTCCTTGGATACCAACAATCCACAGATGATGCAACTCCCTGCTATAAAATGGAGTAGTATTTGCTTACCACCTACACACATCCTCCCATATACTTTAAATCATCTCTATATTACTTATACCTAATATAATGTAAATATTATATAAATAAGTTATTATACTGTGTTGTTTAGGGAATAATGACAAAGAAAGAAGTGTGCTTGTTCAGTACTGATGAAATTTTTATAAAAAATATTTCCTATCTGCACTTGGTTGAATCCACAGGTGTGGAACCTATGGATACAGAGGGCTGACGGTAGTTTAAAGCAATAGCCATGCATTTAACTTCTAAGTCTCTGGGTCAACAATTTGAGTTGGACTTGGGAGGCAGTCTCCTATGCTTAAATATTTCAGTTCTGAGAAGCAAGGTATTGATGGAATTTTGTGTGGTTAGAGAAGTCTTCATGGAGGAGCTAAGACATGAGTTGTCTCTGCAAATGTGGTGGGACCAGGCAGATGAGCGAGGGCATTCTCAGGGAGGGAAAGCCTGAACAAAGGAAGCAAGGTATGATGCATGTGGTGTGCTGGTGAAAGGAGGGAGAGCAGCCTGGCTAGAGATGTGATGGGCTAGGGAAGTGTTGTAAAGGTGACTGGGGAGAGCCAGGCTCTGGAAGGACTGGATGGTAAGAGCGTTTCAGCTCTGAGGTGGGAGGATATAGTCACAGAAGACCTTTGACCATGAGAGCAATGCGGAAGACACAGAAAAAGCTGAAGTACCGAGCCTCTGTCTACGTCTTGTGTTAGATGAGGAGGACTGGATGGGACCTAGGGGTGTTCGCCCTAGAGTGATCATCATAGGATTAGGAAGTGACTATACAAGCTGACTTGTAAGACAAGAAAAAAGGACTTGCTGGTGGATTAAGGAGGGGCGGGATTTATAAAAGCTCATCTCTTGCTAGCATTCCCTAAAAATGTGTTCCCTGTTCTACCACAGAATAAGATGAACTGTTAAGTTCCATGGCATCAGGGATGTTCAAAGACATGGAAACAACTTCAGGTATTTCAAGAAGGAAGGAATTTAATACAGGAGATGACTTAGCTTTGAGCGAGGCAGCAGGTTGTAAGGTCTCCAGCAGATGCAGCTGCCTCCAGAACTCTTGCAGCTCATCCAAAATCCCACATCTTTCAAAGCCCCCATGTGCCCCTCACCTCCAGAGGAGCACCACTGTGATGACTGCTTCTCTCTGCCTTCCAAATCACATGTGAGTGCTCCTTCTGAGTAGAATCTGACCAGGATCTTGGAATATGTACATTTTTGATGTCCTGCTCTGCAGAATAGCAGGGGGATGATAAGAGGAGAAAATGGTGTCCAGGAGTCAACCGCACTGTGACTCAGCTAGGTCTTCCCTTCCTCCCTTCACCCTAATTCTAATTCCTTTAGAGACACTGGTCCTATTTTACAAGATTCCTTTTAGCAGAATTTGGTCAAATTCTTCATGGCACTCCTATAAGCAATTGCAAAGTGGTATGGTTTGGCTCTATGTCCCCACCCAAATCTCATCTGGAATTGTAATCTCTGTAGTCCCCACATGTCAAGGGAGGGGCCTAGGGGGAGGTTATTGGATCATGAGGTGGTTTCCCCCATGCTGCTCTCGTGATAGTGAGTTCTCATGACAGCTGATGGTTTTATAGGGGGTCCTTCCCACTTTGCTCACTCTTCTCTCTCCTTCTGATTTGTGAAAAAGGTGGCTGCTTCCCCTTCCACCACAATTGTAAGTTTCCTGAGGCTTCCCCAGCCATGCTGAACTGTGAGTCAATTAAGCCTCTTTTGTTTATAAATTACCCAGTCTTAGGTAGTATCTTTATAGTACTGTGAAAACAGACTAATATGCAAAGATTATTTTTAAAGGCTACTTAGCAGTGTTTCTTATTGTTTCCTATTATGGAGCAAGACTGGATAGAACATAGGGTAAAATAATATCTTGGGTTTCAGGTAGACTAGTTTGTACTTGCCTTATATATTTTTTCAGCATATATATGTATGTATATTTACATCTGTGTATTTATTAAAATACCGTTATGACTGGGTCACTTGTTGGTTAACTGTGTGTGTGTGCGTGCATGTGTGCTTTGACTTCCTGGTTTCTCACAGTACATGCCACTTGTCTGCTTCCCTTATCATTCCTGTACCTTTACAGTGGCATTCAAACACATCCAGTGGAGGGGAGGGGATGCTCAGAAACATTTGGAAGAGCTCATTAGGTAAAGTCTTCTGTTTTCCTTTCTTCTTAATGCTTCGGTGGAGCAAGAAAGGAAAAAATAAATAAAGGAGAACAGACACTAAGAAAACTCGGAACTAAAGCTCGTCAAAAGCCAAGACAGAGGTAGATTGTCTTGGTTGGATTCTTGAGTCTATTTTGCTGTTACGCATGTCAATTAAGATTGCCCAGTGGTTATTCTCACACTACCTTGTCAACTCTAATTCTTCTCTTCCTTTATTCTGCAAATATTTCTAGGGACTTCTTGTATGCCAGGAATTTTTGAAGAATTAGAAGTTGAACGTACAAGGTCTTGACTCTCAAAACCTCAGTTTAATGTGAGAATATAAGTGTCAGTAAAAAATTACATTATAGTATGGGCTTTGCATAACAGGATCATAAACTTACAAATATTTAAAGAGAAAAAGTAGCCTCTCTATGTTAGGTAATGGTCTTTACTGCAGGTCCCCATCCAACTTGATCTGTGTTGTGTGTCTGCATCTATGTGTGTGTTGGCTTTAACTAGTTATCTCAACCTAGCTAGTGAAATTAGTTACTGAGTTAAATAGTCAATTAAGACTCATTAATTTAGCTCCATTTCTTTTGGCATAAATCAACTTTTATAAGTAATTTAATTCCTTTCCAATATACATTTAGTGTTTTAGTTTTCTTCCC
>NC_045438.1:57753742-57762168 GCF_002776525.5 Piliocolobus tephrosceles | reverse complement strand
CAGTGGGGATTGACTCATTCATGGTCTTGTAGAGGTGGGGAAGAAAAATGTCTTACAGGCACATTTGCTGGATGCTTTATTGCCCTTTATGTTCCCCAGGCTCTGTATGCAGTGACCTCTGCCTGCCTATCACTAAGGATGGTGACGGACAGAGGGACTTGTGCCCCATATTATCTTGGCCTCAGGGTCTTTCTCTGCTGGCTGGGCTCTCGTCAGTACTTCCTGGCACTGCAGGAACCCCATGGGGCTTGGAAGCCAAGGCTGCCCAGAGGCCCTTGGCTATTTGGTGACCTTCCCACCCCTTTCCACATTACCATTCCTCTCTCTACTCACTCCCTGGCCAGCACCATTAGGTACCTTCCCTTTCTCCACAGGGCAGGTGGGCTGCTTCTGCCACAGAAGTCGAAGGATGCCTGAGAACGATAACTGAAGCTTTCTTCCCCACCACAGCGTGCCGCCATTTTTACTCAGTGCAGCACACCATGCTGCTAATGGGCCACTAAGCCCAGCAGTCTCATCTGAATTCCAAATAGAAACTGGGGCACACACAAAACACATGTCCTTTCATTTCTTTTATCCTAATCCTCCAACCTACCTGGTAAGTGGGAAACCATGACACAGGGATGTTACGAATCAATTGTGGCCTGACTGCCTTCAGCTTCTCTTTGTCTTTCCACCCTCTTCTGGGCTAGAAAAGTCCAGATTTCCATTTCCCATTCTCCCTGGAAAAGACATTTTCTTTGTCATATGTTCTTTCTTGCTAGAGGAGTGCTGTGGTTTGAATGTATCCCCCAACGTTCGCGTGTTGAAACTGAATCCCCAATGCAACAGTGTTGAGAGGTGAGACCTTTAAGAGGTGATGAAGTCAGGAGGGCTCTGCCCTCGTGAGTGGATTCATGCTGTTATTGTGGGAATGGTTTCCTGAGAAAAGGATGAATTTGGCCCCCTTCTGTCCCTCTCTGTATCCTGTGTTCTTGCCATGTAATGCCTTCTACCATGTTATGACACAGGAAGAGACCCTCACCAGATATGACCCCTCAATCTTTTCTTTTCTTTCTTTCTTTTTTTTTTTTTTATTATACTTTAAGTTCTAGGGTACATGTGCATAACGTGCAGGTTTGTTACATATGTATACATGTGCCATGTTGGTGTGCTGCACCCATCAACTCGTCAGCACCCATCAATTCATCATTTATATCAGGTATAACTCCCCAATGCAATCCCTCCCCCCTCCCCCCTCCCCATGATAGGCCCCAGTGTGTGATGTTCCCCTTCCCGAGTCCAAGTGAGCTCATTGTTCAGTTCCCACCTATGAGTGAGAACATGCGGTGTTTGGTTTTCTCTTCTTGTGATAGTTTGCTAAGAATGATGGTTTCCAGCTGCATCCATGTCCCTACAAAGGACGCAAACTCATCCTTTTTTATGGCTGCATAGTATTCCATGGTGTATATGTGCCACATTTTCTTAATCCAGTCTGTCACTGATGGACATTTGGGTTGATTCCAAATCTTTGCTATTGTGAATAGTTCCGCAATAAACATACGTGTGCATGTGTCTTTGTAGTAGCATAATTTATAATCCTTTGGGTATATACCCAGTAGTGGGATGGCTGGGTCATATGGTACATCTAGTTCTAGATCCTTGGGGAATCACCATACTGTTTTCCATAATGGTTGAACTAGTTTACAATCCCACCAACAGTGTAAAAGTGTTCCTATTTCTCCACATCCTCTCCAACACCTGTTGTTTCCTGATTTTTTAATGATTGCCATTCTAACTGGTGTGAGATGGTATCTCATTGTGGTTTTGATTTGCATTTCTCTGATGGCCAGTGATGATGAGCATTTTTTCATGTGTCTGTTGGCTGTATGAATGTCTTCTTTTGAGAAATGTCTGTTCATATCCTTTGCCCACTTTTGGATGGGGTTGTTTGTTTTTTTCTTGTATATTTGTTTGAGTTCTTTGTAGATTCTGGAAATGAGCCCTTTGTCAGATGAGTAGATTGCAAAAATTTTCTCCCATTCTGTAGGTTGCCTGTTCACTCTGATGGTAGTTTCTTTTGCTGTGCAGAAGCTCTTTAGTTTAATGAGATCCCATTTGTCAATTTTGGCTTTTGCTGCCGTTGCTTTTGGTGTTTTAGACATGAAGTCCTTGCCCATGCCTATGTCCTGAATGGTACTACCTAGATTTTCTTCTAGGGTTTTGATGGTATTAGGTCTAACATTTAAGTCTCTAATCCATCTTGAATTAATCTTCGTATAAGGAGTAAGGAAAGGATCCAGTTTCAGCTTTCTACTTATGGCTAGCCAATTTTCCCAGCACCATTTATTAAATAGGGAATCCTTTCCCCATTTCTTGTTTTTGTCAGGTTTGTCAAAGATCAGATGGTTGTAGATGTGTGGCATTATTTCTGAAGGCTCCGTTCTGTTCCATTGGTCTATATCTCTGTTTTGGTACCAGTACCATGCTGTTTTGGTTACTGTAGCCTTGTAGTATAGTTTGAAGTCAGGTAGCGTGACGCCTCCGGCTTTGTCCTTTTGACTTAGGATTGTCTTGGCAATGAGGGCTCTTTTTTGGTTCCATATGAACTTTAAAGCAGTTTTTTTTTTTTTTTTGAGATGAAGTCTCACACTTGTCCCCCAGGCTGGCGTGCAGTGGCACCATCTCAGCTCACTGTAACCTCCACCTCCTGGGTTCAAGCGAATCTCCTGCCTGAGCCTCCCGAGTAGCTGGGATTACAGGCATCTGCCACCACACCCGGTTAATTTATATATATATATTGTTTAGTAGAGACAGGGTTTCACCATGTTGGCCACACTGGTCTTGAACTCCTGACCTCAGGTGATCCACCCGCCTTGGCCTCCCAAAGTGCTGGGATTATAGCAGTGAGCCATCGCGCCCAGCCGTGACCCCTCAATCTTAAAACGTCCTAGCTTCCAGAACCATGAGCCAAATGAACTTCTTTGATTTATAAATGATTCAGTCTGTTGTATGTTGTTACAGCAAAATACAAATGGACTAAGCATTTGTATTTTGCTAGAATTGCTACCATTTGTATTTACACAGAATACCTGGTCTGTAATATGCTGTTATAGCAAAATACAAAAAGCAAAATGGACTCAGATGGAGAGTTAAGTTTTATTGGCTTGGCTTTGGTGGTAGCTGGTGTACAGGGAAGGAACACAACCTACCAGTCTAAGGAACTCTCAGGCATTATTTAAAAAATACTGTCCCTGTGGTACTTGCTCTCTGAGTGAATCTGTGGGAGCTGCATAGAACAAGTACTTCTTCTACTGAGACTTGAGGGATAAGTTAGAATTTTCTAAGTAGGCAAGAGTAGGAAGAGTGTTCCAAGCTAAAGCACAGGTATTTTCAAAGTCATAGAAGCACACAAGTTTGGCAATCTCAGGAAAAGAGTTTCTGGTCTGTTATTTTAGGAAATCCTAGACTGGAGCTGGTTTTTTTTTGGTAGAAGTAACCCAGGCAGCACTAATGAGCTCTACACTGAGAATCAAAGAGCGTGGTTCCGGTTTGAGATGGGATTCCTCTTCTCTCCAAAGGTTGTCTTTAAAATGACAAGTTAAAGGATAACAATAATGACAATGATAATAACAATGATAACAAAGAAACAAATACAAAACATAGCATTTGTCTTGTAGAATTCTACCCTTTACATTTTAATTTTGGTCTCTGGACTGAGGCAAGAAAAAAGTTAGACATAGGAAAAGGATTAGTGGGGCTTTTCTCTTGGATGAAACAGGATAGGCCTAGCAGCTCCTTGGCACCTACTACTGTGAAGCAGGCTTGGTGTGCACCAGTTACCAATCTGAAGTTTCCAACACTTGCACCAGTCTGGTAAGACGGAACACATGAACGACAAATTAAGTGAAGCAACTGTAATACTCACAGACAGGCAAGAAACAAAAGAAGCCTAGGATTCCTGACAAGTTCGTCTCCCAAGGTAAAGGGAAGCTGCGTGTGGCACATGGAATTTGTGCATGCCCCACATCGTACCACTGCCAGGGGACCCCTCAAAGCACTCTGCTCTGGGTTTCTACATATGGGGGAAGATTGGGATTGCGGGGCTAACGCATTGCAGGACATTCTATTGAAGTGGTGTCGTCTGGGGTAAATACCTCGGGTTCGCCGTCTAACGCCAAGAAAATTTAGGACACGGACACACACGAGGACTTTAGGAGCGGACGTTTAATAGGCAAAAGAAAGACAAAGGAGAACCGCCCTCTCTCTCATGAGAGTGAGGGGCTTCCAAAAGGAAAGAGGGGCTGGTGGAGTTCGCTGCATTTTATAGGCAGGCTTGAGGGGGCAGTGTTTAATTTAGGTAGGGCTCACAGATTGGTTTGATCAGGTGTGATGTTTACATAGCGCACATGTATGGCTGCCCACCCCACCCTAATCTTATTATGCAAATAGACTTTCTACCTGACTGGGGCAATCTTGTCTGCTCCTTACTGTACACGTGGCTGGCAAAGAGGAGGGAAGATGGAGCCGCCATTTTGAACATGTCTAGTCCCAGGTAGCATTTTTCCTGCGGGCATTCACCTGTGCAAGCTTCCAGCTTGCTTGTCTCTGCAGCTCAATTTTACAGGCTGATCTTTGTTAGAAAATGATTTGGGGCGGCTTTTCATTAAAAAGGAAAAGCCTTACTCCTGTACCCTCACTATCTGCCTAAGTAATTTCTTCTTAACTCCTATATCACTGTTATAAGAGGAATGGGAACAGAGCCTGGGCTGTTCTAGACTATTCCTTCTTATATTGAAAGATTGCATTACCAGCACATCCTACAGTTGAGAATTATAAGCAGGAGCAGGGGAGATCTGGGTTGGCCAAGGACATCTGGGGACCCGTCCTTCTGAAACGACTCTCTAGCTCATCCCCAAAGTCAAGGGATCATCCCTAATAGGAGGCTCTCGACTTTTAGTGTCTCTAGTTCTCTGGTCCTACCTCTGCCTTTCTTCCCAGCCATGACTGCCCTCCTAGTACTTTACTTCCTACATACCGTTTTTGTATTTTTTTAATTCTTAACAAAACCTTAAGTATGGTGCTGTCTCTGCTCTTCAGGTCCTTACAGTCTCTCCTGGCTTCACAGTTCCCCTACCTAGCCTGATCAGGTGTCTCAGCTGCGCTCTTCTTAGTGTCCTGGAACACCTGTGCTCTGGACCTGCCAATCTTGGACTTTGCATCTAGCTTCCATGTGACCAAGAGTTGCTGAAGATGGTCACAAAAATGCGATAATTGAGTCTCCTAGGCATTCATGTAATACATCATACAGAAACCAGGAGTGATTTTTTTTTCTTTAAATTATTTTTTTTCTCAAACTCTCAACTCAATACCCCTCAAGCATCCCTGGAAAATGGACCTCACTTTAATGGGAAGAACGTTTCCATTTAAATTCAGCCCCCTCACTGTCCCCCCTTCTCCACCTCAATATTTATCTGCATGTTCTCCTGTCCCTTCCTTCTCTTTTCTGAGAACGGGCATGGCCCTTCTCTCTTCCACACTCCCCTCCCTGTGCCATGGTTGAATTTCCATTGCCTCCTCACACATCCAGCCTCATCAGTTTTTTCTACTTTTAACTCGTTGCCTTATTCTCTTTCTTTCTGTGGGCCTCTTCTCTGTCTTTTGATGTATTAAGATTTACCAACCTTAAAACAACTCTACTTTATATGCTGCAATCCCATTGGCAACTCTCTTATTCTCTCTCCTTTTTCCCCTTTAAAATTCTTGAATGAATAGCCTGTACTTCTTGTTTCTTACCCTGTTCCTGTCACTTAAACACTGGCTGCTGCTTGCCATTGTCTATTGTAACTGCTTTCCTTAAGGTCATCAATGGCCTCCAACCTCCCAAAGCTAGGGATATTTTCTCAGGTATGATTTCCCTGGCCCTTTCTCCAGCATTTAATATTGTTAATTAACCTCTCCAGCCTAAAACTCTCTTAGCTCTTTATTTCCATGAGAACTTATTTGGTAAGTTCTCTCCATTTTGGTTTCCTCTAGGTTTCCTTTTGTTGCTTCTTTTACCCTTTTCCTTTCCTCTTCTTCCCCAAATGTAAACATCCATTTATATTATTATCATTGCCACTATTATTTTCACTAATACTTCTTTCTATAGTGCTCAATATCCACCAGACACTGTTCTCCATGCTTTCCATATATGAACATAGTCAGTGATGGCCACACTCTGTGTAGCAGAGGCTGCTATCAGTTCCATGTTGCCAATGAGGCTATTGAGGGAGAGAGAGGTTAAATGATTCACTAAGTGTATAGGGCTACCAAATGTCACAGCTAGGATTCAAACCTAGGCTTTCTGACCTTGGAGTCAGATGCTTACCCATCTTGATCATCTTTTCTTTCTTTTTTTTTTTTTTGAGATGGAATCTCGCTCTGTCACCCAGGCTGGAGTGCAATGGTGTGATCTCGGCTCACTGCACCCTCGGCCTCCTGGGTTCAAGTGACTCTCCTGCCTCTACCTCCTAAGTAGCTGGGATTATAAGCATGTGCCATCACGCCCAGCTAATTTTGTATTTTTAGCAGAGACAGAATTTCACCATGTTGGTCAGGCTAGTCTCAAACTCCTGACCTCAGCTGATCCACACACCTTGGCTTCCCAAAGTGCCGAGATTACAGGCGTGAGCCACCGTGCCTGGCCTCGATCATCTTTTCTACTCCTCTCAGGGTTTTCCAGCCTGTCTCCCCTATCCCCAGGCTTTGAAACTCACTCTGAGTATCACTAGCACCAGCACACTTTCTTCCTGGTCATCTCACACTACCATCTCAGCAGTGCAGCCTTGATGCCCATTAACATGCCTGTGATGGGTCCCCTCAGGAAGGGAGTAGTCCACTCCCTTTCCCACCCCTGAACCCCCAATCTCACCAATCTGACATCCCCACCTTTGCTAATGACACCCCCTGGTTCTACACGTGATCTTATCATTGATGTTTCTACATCTCATTGCCCTGGATATCCCATCTCCTCAACATGGCATCTTTGCTGCTGTCACTCTGCTGCACACTCACTCTTTCTTCTCCTTCTAACTGGCTTCTGTGCCAGTTTCCCATCCACAAAAAAAAGACCACTTATGATGTATGAATAAAATAAATCTTTCTCCCAGGCTGGGCTCTGGTCAGTTCCTCAGTGTTTGGTATGTCACCAAAGGCCTGCTCCCTTTGGAGGATTCTTTTCATTCCACTCTCTCCGTCTGTGAGCAAGAGTCTTAGCCAGGCTAGTCCTTATGCATAAATGTCTACAACTTTGGACAATAGCCTTCCATCCATCTACCATTACAAAAAAATGCCAGTAGCTTTGTGAGTTAGTTTCCAACTCTACTCGAAGCAAACCATTTTTATTTGATCCACAGGGGATTGAGCAAAACCTTTTTCCATGAGATGGGGCTGATGGTCAGTAGTATGGCAGCTGGAAGACTAGACCACCACTGAGAGGGAAGCATGGAACCGAGTCCTGAGGATAGGTGAACCCTGATGTTGGTGAACTGGTTCATGCTCCTGTTCCTACACTTGGTCTTAGCTCAGGATGCTCCACCCTGGACTTTACCTTCCCCGCAGTACTTACCACTTCAGCACATGGATTTCTCACTCTGTATTCTTAACCCTAAACATGCTTCAGGGCGTAAGTGATACATAAAAGAGTTGTATCCTCAGAGCTTGGGGACCTATGGGGTCCTGTCTAGCCCAAGCTTCCTCTTCCAGACAGCCCCTGAGGAGGCCCTAGGGGAGTGAACGGACACAGGATGTGGAGGGGACATTTGACCTGGAGCTTTTCTGTGTGAAGTCTTGTTCCTTGGCATCCTTGGGTAAATCCACGCTATCCCTGGAAACCTTAGTTTCTCATGTTTATAATTTATCTACTAAGTAATACTTGCCTTACTTACCATGGGCAAAATCCTAATTCAGAAGATAATATGGAAAAGTGAAAATTCTCTGCAAAATATAAAAAGGTTTACAAATGTTCGTTGCTACATTAAGATTCAGAAAAACTTCCGGCTGGGTGCGGTGGCTCACGCCTGTAATCCCAGCACTTTGGGAGGTGGAAGTGGGTGGATCACAAGGTCAGGAGATCGAGACCATCCTGGCTAACATGAGGAAACCCTGTCTCTACTAAAAATACAAAAAATTAGCCGGGTGTGGTGGCGGGCGCCTGTAGTCCCAGCTACTTGGGAGGCTGAAGCAGGAGAATAACGTGAACCCGGGAGGCGGAGCTTGTAGTGAGCTGAGATTGCGCCACTGCACTTCAGCCTGGGCAACAGAAGGGACTCTGTCTCAAAAAAAAAAAAAAAAAAAAAAAAAAAAAAAAAAAAAAAAAAAAAAAAAAAAAAAAAAAAAAAAAAAAAAAAAAAAAAAAAAAAAAAAAAAAAAAAAAAAAAAAAAAAAAAAAAAAAAAAAAAAAAAAA
>NC_045438.1:57704646-57753642 GCF_002776525.5 Piliocolobus tephrosceles | reverse complement strand
GAAAAAGATAGAGAAAAATTTCCTTCATTTATGCAGCATTTGTTATTTAAAAAATAGTTTAGACAAATGAATGGGTACCTGTAATTATTTTTGCAACTATGCATCTTTTCCATGGTGGCTCCTTCGGTAAACAATTCCCAAGGCTACAGTGTTGAGCAAAATGATAGAAATGTGAATAGTAAATCTTGTTCTTATTAAGTGAGAAATGGGTACATGCTATGATGTGTTTTGCGCTATAACAGTGGATGCTTTGAAAGCATATTGTTAGCTAAAAACTAAAAGCATTATAGTGATTCGTATTTCTCTTGTCCTATCTCCAAAAGTTACAAGGAAAAATGCCCACAGACCAAGGTAATGGGGATTTGTTTATGTACTCGGCCCTTTATGCCCTGCAATATAATTCAATTGGCAAATGTATTTTGCATGATTTTCTCATAGAGCAAGCTGTATTTAATAGCATCTGGCACATCTTGGAGAGCCCCACTGCATATCATGAGATGTTTAAATCGTATCGAATACTTTATAAAAGCAATTTCCATTCTGTTGTGTTCTTTTTGCAGATGGTGATCTGAAACAGTTAACAATGATAATATGCCTCACTTTACTTGTTTGTGACTTATCACTGTTGCAGATGGAGAAACAACATTTATGGATCACTGTTTCTGTTTCCTGAGTTTGAGACTGACTTCTCCTTAGACAATTCCTCAGATTTCACGTTTGGGTCTGTAGCGCCAGATGGAAACTAGCATTCATGCCTGTGTACTTGATTTGTGCCTGTAATAGTCAAATAGGGTGCTCAATTTAATAATGACTGGTACCTGTGGAGACCAATGAACTCAATTTTTAAGGTAATGAAACCAACACAAATAGCGTTTGAAGAATGTGTCTGTCTTGCCCAAGTTCGAATGCCCATGAGCACCCACTTCTTAAACAAACATTGAGCAAAGTGGTTGACTCTATGGGGGCTGTGCTGTTAATAAGACTTGCTTACTGCACTCAGGGATTGTTGAATCAAGCAAGGAGGAGGTATTCAACAATAACAAATATTTGTCAAGTATCTCTGCTGTGCCAGGCATTGTATTATTCAAGTCAAGCTATACAATTGTAATTGTATTTTATTTAGAATATCTCAAAGTAGCTCACAAAAATTTCCTAGTTTGAAGCTTTAAGGAGAAAAAAAATAAAAGACTGTGAAGGTCTTTGTGATAGACTTAATAGCCATTAGTTGTCCAACAGCTTCAACAAATAGAATCAATGTTGGTAAGCTGGGCATCCAGGTTGGTTAACCAAATGCTGAACAGTACTTTAACCCATTCACCAATCATTGACCAAAGAAATCTTTAAACTTGTGATTTCAAGAAATTTCTATAGGCTAAAGTTTTGATATAGAAAAGAGAAATAAAACTAAAGTAAGGAAAAGTTATTTTAATCTCATTTAAAGGAATGTTGAGATTTATATCTTCATCTTGGGCTCTTTAAATCACGTATATCCACATACACCTGTCAAGTGCCAACCTACTTTTTGTGTAAAGTGTAACCATGCCATAATGAAATTGATTGTATGTTTCCAGGACACATACACATGCCCCTATATATTGGTATATATGTATTTATATATCTTTCAAATGCCAGTTGTCAGATTCTATAAGTAGAGTTACTGTACTCATGCAGTTGAGAATAGAGAAGCAAATATCTTCCAGCATTGACACATTTAAAAAGTATATATGTATTTTAAGATGGAATCTCACTCTGTCACCCAGGTTGGGCTCAGGTGATCCTCCTGCCTCAGCCTCTCAAGGAGGAACTACAGACACGTGCCACTGCACCTGGCTAGTTAATTTTTATTTTTTTCTTGTAGAGCTGGAGTCTCACTTTGTTGTCCAGGCTGGACATGCATTTTAAAATTCAATCATTTTGTGTTTAAAATATGTATACTCTAATTTATGTAAATGTTTAAAGAGTGCCTATTATGTATAAAGTCTTGAGTGCTGAAAGGAGAATTGAATTAGGCAACAGCCCTGCCCTTAAGTTGGAAACACATTTTAAAATTCAATCATTTTGTGTTTAAAATATGTATAATTTATGTAAATGTTTAAAGAGTGCCTATTACGTATAAAGTCTTGGGTGCTGAAGAGAGAATTGAATTAGGCAACAGCCCTGCCCTTAAGTAGTATACAAATAATTTCCCTTGATACAATGGGATACGAACTCTTTTTCTTTTCTTTTCTTTTTTGAGGTGGAGTCTCGCTCTTGTCACCCAGGCTGGAGTGCAGTGGCGTGACCTTGGCTCACTGCAACCTCTGCCTTCTGGGTTCACGCGATGCTCCTGCTGAGTAGCTGGGATTACAGGTCCCCACCACCACACCCAGCTAATTTTTGTACCTTTAATAGAGATGGGGTTTCGCCATGTTGGCCAGGGTGGTCTTGAACTTCTGACCTCAGGTGATCTGCCTGCCTTGGCCTCTCAAAGTGCTGGGATTACAGGTGTGAGCCAGTGCACCTGGTCAGGAACTCTTATGGTGGTAAAAAAGATAGAATAGTTTCATAAAAAGAGGGACAGATGATTTCTGCTCTGGGGCCCTGGTAAAGGATGGTGACTGTATGAGAGAAGCTTTCTCAGAGAGGGGATGGTAGAGGTGGGATGATTTGGAGATCTCCAGGAAGGTAATGAGTGTGGGCGGGACCAAAGTGCCGGGCAAAGGGGAAGTCTTCTAGACTCAGTGCAGCATGCTTGGCAGGTCATTTGACTACAACTTCCATGCTTGGAGGTGATTGGCTGGAGATGAGAGGCCAGTTCATGGTGGGGCTTTGCAGGTTTAGGATGATGCAGAGCTTGAACTCAAGCGAACTCTAGGCAATGGTAGGCCAAAGAAGGGTTTTAAGCAGGTCAGTGACATAATCATGTTTTTGTTTTGTAATGATGCCTCTGATAGGAGTGTTGAAGGTAGACTAAAATGGGGTGGGTTTGCAGACAAGACTTTGATTAGGAGCTTCTTTCTGGTCAAACCCCACAGAAAGTGAACAGGAGCCAGGTGTGAGGGATATTAGGAGAGGGAGTATTATATAGAAACCAGTCGAATGGGAGATGGGAATAAGGGAGAGAAAGGGTCTTAGGATGCATGCCAGATTTGGAATGGCAGTGCCACATTTACCAGGAGAGAGAAATAGGAAGAGAATCTGTATTTGGGTGCACAGTAACGCATTCAGCTTCATTCTGGCTGAGGTTGAGGTGCTGTCGGGCTGTCTAGGAGGGGAAGCCTTCTAAGCAGCTTTTGCACTATATAATTCACAGGAACACGAAGATGAATAAAACACGAGCTCCTGCAAAGAATTCACAGTTTAGTAGGAGTTAGTTGTCCATGTTCTAGAACCACCCAAGTCAAAGAGCTAAGCTTGAGTTGTAACAGACACCATTCCCAAGGAGCTTTTCCATTCCTCTTTCAGCCCCCAGCTCCTCTGCAAGGCTTCCAGTGCCTGAAGTCCAGGCTCCAACCCTTGCCAACGTTATCTTTTTGGAGCACATATTGAATTATATCATTCCTCAGCTGAAAACCCTTTGATGGCTCTCAATTGCTTCTGGGATAAATCCCAGACTCCTGTGCCTGTCATTTTTGGCTCCTCAGGGCTCATATTCCACCCTCCTCTTCAAAACCAATAGTTACAGCCAGTCCATCCAACAGGCTGTTGTTGTGCCTGTGCACTCCTGAAGCTTCTGCCTTATGTGTTTTCTTGACTTGTACTGACATTTCTGGCTGCCATGTGGAGACAGTTGTCTCATTCATCCTCAGCCTTGACGGCTCCTGTCCCTGAAACAATGCTTCCATAATAGGACAATATATGATGAGGTGAATGGGTAATGAGGAGTGGACAATAGTTGAAAGATCTTTATCCTAGGTCTAGGGCTAGGATCTTTGAGTGCTGGCTCTCAGGTTTTCAAATCACAGGGTCTACGGTTAATTACTTAATTTCTTTAGGTTCAATTTCTTCATCTATAGAATGGAGTTAAAGTTGCTCTTGCAGTTTTCACTGGGTGATGGGGAAGTTGAGAGTGATGAATAGATGTGAAGTAACTGGTAAATGAATTGCTTTATAAATGTGTTTTATGTGGACATTTGACTGTAGGCATCGAAATGTCTATTTCTAAATAATAAGACAAAATGTACAACTAATGACATCTTGCAAAACCTTTTTCTCTTTCTGAGAAATTTTTTATGAATATATACTGCTCACAGGAAGGTGCTCTATATTGCCAGTCTAAATTGATCACTTATTTAGTACATGGTGCCCTGTAGGTACTGATAATTTATCATTTATGTTCTCCTTTGGAGATCATGTGTATTTATATGTCACAACTGACGAGGCTACAAATTATGTTCTCTTAGGTTTCAGGGAAACTCAACTTTATCTCAAATTCCATAACTAACTTTTACTTAGGTTTAACTCACACAGGATAATAGATAATCCCCTGTACTCCGGCTGGATAGACCTCAAATATTTATGGTCTGTTATTCTTCTCTCCACATTGATAAAATGGCACTTGGAAGCTCCCTTAGTGAACACCGTGCAGCTGGCGCGACAGTGATGGGCAGCCCGTTTGGCAGTTGTACTAAATGTTGTATCTGTTTATCCATGCATCTGCAAAAGTGAACGTACAGAAGCGGCGAGTGGCGTAGAATAGAAAATAGGGCTACTGCACAGATAAGCATTTGAATGTGTCATCTGAAACAGAAGTCCTAATTGGTCCTAGACAGCTGTCAAAAACATTCCTTGTTTCTCTGATTTGACCAGAACTTCTGCCTCTGGAATAATTGTTTCTTTTTTTCTGCACCAACAAATACATAAAATCTTTGCATATCCCTAGTTTTTAAAAGTCATGGTATCCTCTCTCCCAAGCTGCTGACTTTTAGCTTCAGACAACACTTAGAAACATTACTAGCAATACTTATATTACTAAAATCATTGCGGGCATTTGTGGAATATTCCATGTGCCAGGCTCTGTGCAAAGTGCTTTATTCACATGATCTCATTAATTCATCACAACATAGGTCTGTGGGAATAATTACAGTAATAGGTAGGGACTAGGAAACCCCTCCTTTTCTTGGAGAAGTTAATTTGCCTAAGGGCACGCATCTATTTGGTAGCAGGGCAGAGTCTAAAACCCAGAACTTTCTAATTCTAAAACCTGGGCACCTAATCATTGAACCACACTACTTTTTGAGGCTTTGCTTCTTGGTTACATTTATCTTAGCAAAAGCTATAGCTGCTTTTCAAAGAATGACGCATTAGTCCATACCACAGTTTCTTCTGTTTTCTCATATCCTTCTCTCTGCTTAATTAAATCTCAAATACGCCTGTTTGAAAGCAGAGTGTCTCACCTGGAGGACTTTGAGTGGGTTCCCAGGGGTCATGAGATACAGATTCCCTTCACCCTTGGGGTCACCAGGTCTGTTACGGGAGTCTGGTGGCTCTGGTTACCATTGGCTGGCAGCAGCCTCATGCATTTACTCTGCGATGTATATCCATTTCATTCTGTATGTCCATTTCATTCTCCGTGGATGATATGAAAGTCAGGGGCCTGCCAGAGGCCATGGCAAGCTTCTGTGTGCCATTAAGCCTTCCTGGGGGCTCTGGCTTCTCTGTTCCCACAGCATTGCATTCTTTCTCATTGAATCCTGTTCTTAAAGGATCGTTGATCGTGTCCACTGATTTTTTTTGAAGAGTCCGAGTTATTACTTCCTTTAGAATAAAACGTCCTGAGGGCAGTATAAGGCACATGGGAATTGGTTGTTCATAGACAAGCATTTTAAATAAGCAAATAAGCTTCTGTCCTGTATGAGACAAGCATTTTAAATAAGCAAATAAGCTTCTGCCCTATATGACCTGTTATTATCCTGTGACTAGATTTCTAAGTCAAAGTGAAATGGAAGAGTGAAGTAATTATCTGCACAATTTAGCAGGAAAATAGTGGCAGGCTGAATTTTCCAGATAATGTGATGCTGCATCCCATATTGGTTAGATGAGAGGATCTGAACTGTGTTTGCACACCTGGTCCTATATATTAGGATTCCCACTTATTTATTCAGCCTGTCAGCCCTTTAAGAGAGGACTCTGGTTGTTTATCCAGAGAATTTATCTAAATGCACCTCTCCAGCCTAGTCTGTAGTAGTCGAGTAATGTACACAGTATAATCATGCGTTGCACAGTCTGCAATTCTCCCTGCTCACCCTGCTGGAGAACCAGGTAACCATTTATAAATATGTGTGTGTCAAATGCTTAAAAAAATGCTCATATACTGGGAGTATTGCAAAATGCCATGAGGTACACTGCACATGGCCTAGATAAGATGTTTGCTTCACAGAACCATCTCTGATGCAACAACAGTTGCCTAATTAAAGTACCAAAGTCCATTCCACTGATAGCAGCAAAGGACACAACACCGAAGCATCTGTTTCTCCCCAAAGGCATGTTATTTTGTGCTGAAGACTCTTCATAGGTGGAAAAGCACAAAGAGAGACAGCACAGCATTTGGGCTCTTCCATTAGAGCAGACACTGGGGGGTGTAAGAGTAGGGTGAGGGCAGGGAGATGACTTATTTCCATTTCTAAGTAACACATAAAATTGGCCTTGCTCCTTGTAGCAGTCATGAGACCCACACACATTTCCCTTTCTTTCTGTCCAGTTATGCACTTGAGTATTTCCTCCTTGATTTCTCAGATCAGTGTGTGGTAGTTGGTATAAGCCAAACAGATCCTTAGAGCACTTAATAAATCCAGAAGAGGCATAGTTAGGGGAGTCCTTATAAATATATAATAGCGATCTCTGGATAACACTTAGACATTTTAACTCCCTGAAAGTGATGTTATTTTGAGGGTCTCCAATTGTAACATCATGAAAGGAGCCACACGAATGATGTGGAAATGGAAGGAAGATAATGCATTTAACATGGCTTTTTCGGACCACTCTTTCATCAACTATTGATTTGATTGCAAAAGCCTTTAGTTAGTGCAGGAATTCTACTGGTAATAATTAAATTTTCAAGAGATATGCTCATAGGAGAAATGAGGGGAGGAGGGGAGGGAGGGGCTGCGTGTGGAGTGGGCTCCACAAATGTTAATGACTCTGTTAGACTTACATAAAATTAACAGAAATTAGATCTATGGTTATTGAAGAGTCTCCTTTATATTGAGAGGAACCATTTAAGTATAACGATTGGGGATTATGGTTCAGTGGAGCCTTTTAACTGTTCATTTGCCTGCCTAACTGACCGCTGGGCGGGATGTGATAAATTCAGGATATTGTGAAATGACTCCTGCTTCCTTTCATTTGGATTCCTTTACCTAGTTTTCTTCATAACATCATAGTATGGGCTAGTGTTGGCCTTTATGCTTTGCTAAGTGAGGTTCACAGAAACGAACAGTCCTTGCAAAGTGTACAGTAATTATTTTGACCTCTGTGTCTTTATTTCTGTCTAAAAGACCTCCCCCAACTTCTGTTGAATCTAATTGGATGTAGTTTTAACATTTCCTTCCTACGCAGGGCCTACAATTGCTATAAAAGGTTACCACAATCTGAACACGCATTATCTCAAAGTAGAGGTGGGTGAACGTTCTGACCGAGAACAGCAACATTTAAGACAATGGAGTGTGCAGCTTCTGCAATCCACAGATTTTTTTCTTCCTATAGAAATATTTTGTATGCTAATGTGCTTCTGACAGTGAGACTTGATTTTTTACTGCAAACTCTAGCATTGGTTGCCGAGTGTGTTAGCTCAGGTTTCATGGGAAAAGATATTCTTTGTGAGTAATGGGGTGAGAAGTGAGAAGAAGAATATGCAATCTGGCTGCTTATGATGAAGGCTTGATGAGAAAGAGTTAAAACCCAGCCTATTGTCTGAGGCATGCTCAGTGTTAGGAAACTGGGGCATATAGATTAATTCACTAGGGGCCAACTGTTTGATTTCTCTCCCTGCTACTTGGCACCAGAATGCAATTCTAGCTGCATTTATAGCAGAAGGTTGGATTATATTCTCTTTTGTAGGAATTAAACTTCATAGAATAATTTATGTACACCCAAGCGAAATTAAGTCAAAATATTTAAAGAGAAATTGGTGGAGTTTTCTCAAGGCAGACGCCATTGGTTTCAATGTCAACATGGTGTTTGTTCTGTGTACCATCCATTGGGTGGCATGTGTCCTTTGGGAAAGAAATGTGTGCAGAAAATTCTATACCCATGGTGCTCTGGGTACTCCCATTTGTTTTTCTTTGTGGTATAACCCAGGAAAGCTTCGCTTCTATAGAGAATAGATTTATCCACAGTGCCCTGAGGAATCACCACAACCAGACAGTCATAATGCTTCACTGGGATATGAGTTCATATAAAAAAACATACCGCCCATTATCCTGAGCCTTAATGTGCACTTACTCGGGTAAATAATTAAGGGAGTAGAGGAAACTTAGGTTTTTACATAAATATTAAAGGAACTGCTTTAACTGCGTGTTGTGCCAAAATGCCCACCACATATCAGATATGAGATGGCCTATATTAAACTGATACATAAAGGCAAAGGATGATTTTCGTCCTAAGGCTGTGCAAGGAAAGTGACAAGAGGATGAACCAAAGATGAATTTTGCAGGATGCTGTCTTTGTTCCGCACCCACCCCCGATATGTGATGCTATTGAAGCCGGAAGTGGTCTACAGGGTAGTTGGGTATCAGCAGCACTCTTTGCCAGAGACAAAAAGAAACCTCTCTTGGGTGGAGGCTGAGGGCCCAAGCTCCTAGATCCACAGGTCAGCTTTCAGTCACATTGCTGTAGAGCTTGGCAAGGCAGGTGGGATGCTGAACCTGCAGCTGGGGTTGGGACTATCACGAATTTTAGCAAGCAGTGTGATTACTGTTCTTATTTTAAAATACAAATTTTTGGAGTATTATAATTTTTGAATTGCCTAGGCAAAAATAATAATCAAATATACTTTGTGGATGAGGAAGAACACTGTTTTGCAAAAGACTAGAATATGAATATACATACTTTAAGTCAGTTCTGCTATAATGCTTATTTGGAAACTGAATTTGTTCCAGCACGACTGATATGTTAGGGAACGATTTGAACACAATGTGAATTTTGTGTTGGCTTCTGTGCAGTTTTGTCAGTGAGAAACACTAGGTGAATCCAGAAAACTGCACCCAGCTCAACCAAGCCTTGTAGGCAACACAGAGTGCACACACTTTAAATATCTGTCATCTCCCCAAGTTCACCAAACGTGTGAGGCCACAGCCATGCACACTCATGCACGTGGTGAGTGGTGTCCTGACTTTCCTCCTATGCAAATAACCTTTCTTCTGTCACATCGCAACTCTCAAGCAGCAACCCCGTGATGCCCACTTCAGCAAGCAAACTTCAGATCTTCTCAAGGTAAAACGCCATGTTTACCGCAGTATATATGATTTCTTAACTATTTAACATATGCGCTACTGTTTTGTTTTAGATTCATATTTCTTAACTTTGTGAAACATGTCACTGACAAAGTTTTTGAGTGTTATATCCCTAGCTTCATTGTCTCTATAAGCCCTGTGGTTTTTGTTGCGTGATTTTGCGTAGTGCAGTGATATTTAGGAATCCATATGTTGCATTATAGCAGAGCTGATTAAGCTAAGTACAGTTATATTATTTAGCAAAAACTGAAATGTTTATCGCTCCCTTCCTCTCTCTCCCTCTCCTTTAAAAATGTTTTCTGGATTCAAGAGACTCTAATGAGTCATTGGGATATAAGTCCATATAGAAAGGGTAAAGATACTCTAATGAACCCAGAAAACATTTTTAAAGGAGAGGGAGAGAGAGGAAGGGAAGGAGAAATTATATATCTGTTATTATTAATAGAGAATAATGTTATAATAGAAAATTATTAATAGAGAAAATGTTATAATAATTTCTCTATTAATAAAGAATAATGATACTTTTATATTTGTTAATATTATATTCTCTATTTATAACAGAGAATAATATTAGAGAATTATTAATAGAGAAAAATTATATTATTTATATTATAATAATTTATGAATAGAGAATATTTTTATGTTCTCTAATATTGTTCTATTCTCTATTAATAATAGAGAAATTATATGTCTATTATTCTTAATAGAGAATAATATTCACTATTATTAGTATATTTAGCTTTGTAAAATCAGATCTCTTCATATTGCATAATCTCAATAAATGTTTGTTGAAATGATTTGAATTGGTTTATTCACTGGCTAAATAATAGAACCTGTAATTAGGGATGCTGAGATTCCTGTCTCAGCTATCTATTCAAGCTCACCATTCTCATACCCATGAATTTTCCAGACCTTATTTGCAGAAATAAAGTTCTATGAGGCAGAGATATTTCTAAGGATTGGGTTTAATAATAATACATAAAAGCAAGATTTTAATGAAAACAGCATTTCGGGATCAATTCCCTTATTTCTCCTTGATTTGTAAATGGGATTAGTCACTGCTTAATCTAGGAGTAGTGTTACCCTAGTCTGGTTCCTCTTATGCCAACCTCATGCCCACTTTGGAGTTAGCTGCATTTGAGGTCTGGTCATATTTGCAGCATTGCAGATCAGATGGACGTGAACAATTTAAGGAATTGTGTGTTGAACTGCATTGTATACAGATTACTAACAGATGACATTCTCTACTTGTTTTCAATTCTCTTATAACTCCCTTTCTTCTTTGAGAAAAAGGAAGAGCAATCAGTATGAAAATTCACAATATTTTCTTTCTATTATGGAAAATATAAGTTACCAATCCCTCTACAGGAAGAAAGAAGCATTTTTAATCAGATATTTCCATCGATGGTATTCTGAAATTTATGTATGATGACTTTCTTCTTCCTCTGAGGTTACACCAAGAGGAATTTAGTGTACCGCTGGAGCAGATAAAACTGTTCTACTGGGTGGAAGAGTTTCTTAGAATAGATGTCTTAGAAGCTTTGCATTTACTGTCAGTTTTGAAACATTAAAAAATATTTTTATGAAATTTCATACTTAGACAAATTAAATCAAAAACTTTGAAAATTTAAAATACTTTGGTCTTGAGCAATTTTTCCCTTATATTTTCTATTTTTCTGATTTTCTCCTTCTTTGCTATTATAATAGTTTTGTACAGTTTCTATGTTGATTCATTTTTACTATTGTTCACAGCCATTTGTGAGAAGTCACCATATCTCAATGGCAGACTGCTTCCTGCAAGTATGGCTTGTTTGTGTCATTCTTCGTTTAGACTCAGCTATTCTGCACCTGACTGAAGAAAACTGGAAGGGCATATTGCCCAATGGGAAATTAATGGCTGCTAGTGAAAAAGAGGGATGGATTTGAGACACTAACAAATGTCTATAATATTATACTAACATAACTTGGAACTAAGCATATTAAATTCTAAGGTAATCCTCCAAACGAACTTAATCAATATTTCCTTTTTTTGTTTCTTTTCTTTTCTTTTGGTTTTTTTGTTTTTTTCACACAGGGTCTCACTCTGTAGCCCAGGCTGGAGTGCAATGATGTGATCTAGGTTCACTGCAACCCCTGCCTCTGGGGCTCAAGCAATTCTTGTGCCTCAGCCTTCCAAGTAGCTGGGACTACAGGCGCACGCCACCACGCCCAGCTAATTTTTTATGTTTTAGTAGAGATGGGGTTTCACCATGTTGCCCAGGGTGGTCTCAAACTCCTGAGCTCAGGTGATCCACCTGCCTTGGCCTCCCAAAAGTGCTGGGATTGCAGGTATGAGCCACCGCACCTGGCCTTAATCAATATTTTCTACTCTTCCAACACTGAGACTTCATCAGAATGGTCACTCCATAGAAAAGGGACTGACAGTTCCAGAAACTCCCTTTTCCCTCCTGTATCCCCTAACCTATGGAAAAGGACTGATTATATGGTAAAGTGAACATCAGGCAATATAAATAGTGCAGATAAAGGGAAATTAAGGGAGATTACAAAATCTGTAAACTAAATCCTAGTGTTTTAATGAATGAAGGCTGAGTTGTCTTGTGTTTTCACCAGGAAATGTGCACAAAAATAAATATGAGAACAATAGAGATAACCAGTGAATTTGGAAATTGAAAAATTATAGACCATTTGAATGACTGGCTTTTCTTTACCCCAGTTGTATAGTCTTGAGTGATAACATTACTCAATTGGATTTTGGTGCCAAATGTTTCCCCTTTAAAAATAGAACACATTACTAAACATCTCCTCTTGGTTCATATGATAAACACGTAATAAAGTAGTATAAGATATTTCAAAAATACAATTCTAAATACTATCAAAAAATATGTATCTGGAGGAACGTTGTTAGTAATAATCTCAAATGTTAGGGAAAGTCTAACAATAGGCAGTGGATGTTCGGAAACCTCAAATTCCCGCAGCGAGGCTTGTTAAGTTGCTTGTTTTCTGGGTTCTTCTTTCTCTCTCAGACTGATAGAGGGAAAGACTAGCAGATAAAATCATTTTGCAATACAGAAGCAATCACGCCAACTTCGTGCCAGATAATAGCCCTGTTTCAGTCTGCAGGTGGGATACTTTACTGACTGTAAACTCCCAGCGCCTATGCACAAATATTGGCAGCCAGGTGACCAACTAACAGTGGAAAAGGTAGGCAAATAGACGAAGTTGAATCAGAGCCTGAAAAGAAACAAAACAAAACACTCTCATTGTTGCAGCCGTGTAAGTGGAGAATATTTTCCTTATTCCTTTGCTTTCACCTGCAGGGCGACACTCAGTAATTCTTCCGTCTGTGATGGCTTCTGGCCACACCTCTGGTCTGTAGCGGTGGTTTTCAATCCTGGCTGCATGTTAGAATCACCTGCGAGTGATTCTTTGAATCACTGGCTTTGAAAGCTACTGACACATGGTCGGTACCTCTGCTGATTCCAATTTATTTGGTCTGGGGTGGAGCCCAGGGCTTGTAATTTTTAAAGCTTCCCTGGTGATTCTAATGTGTAGTCAGTGTTGAGAAGCATTGGTCCTATAAATTTCTTTGCAGTGTAGCAGTTATTGGGTCTAGAGGAGTGACTCTTTGGCTGCATATTAGAATCACCTGTGGAGTTTTGAAAAATGCCAGCACCCAGGGCACACCAATGGCCAATTAAATCAGAACCTCTGGAGTTCGGATCCAGGAATCATTAGTTTTAAAAACTCTGTAGAGGATTCAGATGTGCAGCCAACGTTCAACTCCACTGATGTAGAATGATGTGGGGGTCCAGGCAGGAGGCCAGCCCAGGCGTGTGAAATACCTAGCGAAGAAGAGATGTGCTCTCCGTGCGGACTCCAGGAGGAGGGGCACTGTCACAGAGGAAAAGAAAAATCCCAGCACCTAAAGAAGAATTGAATTGACTCCCCTAGTCTGCAGGTTAAGTAGTTGGGAGTTTTACAAAGTTAAGTGGGCACCTGATATCCACGGGGAGAAAGAGGGAGGGATGGTGTGGGGGGCATCAGGAGAGGAAAGCAGAAGGCATGATTTCCTTGGCAGGACATCAGACTGAGGGAGAAATGATGGAGGTTGTGAATCTGGAGGTTTCTCATGGTGGGCCTTGGCCTCTCTTCCACTCTTACCTCTTCACTTTCTCCCACCTCCAGAGGTTCTCTGGCTACCCAAAGTCCAGGGTGATCCTTGTCACAACTTGCCCCAGCCAGTTTTCTCCAGAAACGCCCAGGTACCCAAATTAAAGCACCGCTTGGGTGTGGCAGGATTTGGCACCACTCTGATACATTGGTAGAAGATGACAGAAGGAGATGTTTCTTGTGTGGAAATGGACTTGCAACAAGACAATAATACAGAACCTGATGGAATTCCCTTTAGTTGAGGACACAGGCGATTCAGGAATAGAATATGTCCCATTTTATTCATACTTTTACCCCTTTCGAGTCCTGACACTTACAATACAGCCTTTAGATGAACATTTCCAGGGAGCCTGTTAGACGTGGAGAATCTTGGGTGTACACTAGGTCTATGGAGTCAAAATGTTCATATTAAAAAGTCTTACATGAAATTTGTGTACACATTAAAGTCTGAGATTTCCTGCACTTGAGTAATACTGGAAAACAGTGGTGTGGGATCAGAAGGCTGTGATAGAGCAAGAGTGGTAGATTTGTCTTGAATACTAGATTGTTCAAAAACCAAGTGAAAATGCATTATAAAGCTTCGCAAGAACAAGAACAGATCGTGCCTTGGCATTTTCCATAGTCCCAATTAATAGGCAGATACTTGTTGGGATGCCCCACTCGGTTGTTGTCATATGGAACTCTGTGTTAGGATACAAGGGGCAGACCGATGAGGATGCAGAGAAATTTGGGACTGGTTGGGAGAGGGAGACAAGGAATCACCCTGGCTGTCAGTCACTTCTTGGTGTTTGAACAATAAACCTGGGTAGAAAGGCCCTTTATTAGTTTGAAATAGCTGGCATGGGGCTGCCAGACTGAACTTTCATGAAGACTGAAGAACCCCAGTGCTTGCAGCTGAACAGGACTACAGACGGCAGGAAATGGCACTAGTCTACGGTGAACACTAGTCAAGAGCTTAGGTTGCTGTTTCAGTAAGACTAAGACATAACAGTGGCCATAACAGACACCATACCAGGTTGGGACTTTTCAAGGAGACTGAGTATGTAAATGGTAAAAGGAAGGAAAGAAGGAAAGAAGGAAAGGAGGGAGGGAGCCAGGAAGGGAGGGAGGAAGGAAGGGGGAAAAGACAGTTCCAATAACCTTGTTGGAACAACTCGCTTCCAGGAAGAATCCCATTGTTGGATCTGGCTGGCTCAGTCTTGCTTCTTTGTTTTGCTTCCTGGTTGTCAAGTGTGGTTTTGGTCATGTGATTGCTGTCTACTTGTCTGTCCATCCCTTCCTCTGATCCTTCCCAGTCTAGTCTGCTTGCTCTCATAAGAAGCACCAGCTGGGGCAGGGCGTAGTGGCTCATGTGTGTAATCCCAGCACTTTGGGAGGCCGTGGAGGATGGATCACCTGAGGTCAGGAGTTTTCAAGACCAGCCTGGCCAACAAGGTGAAACCTCATCCCTACTAAAAATAAAAAAATTAGCTGGGCGTGGTAGTGCATGGCTGTTGTCCCAGCTACTTAGGAAGCTGAGGCAGGTGAATCACTTGAACCCGGGAGCGGAGTTTGCAGTGAGCCTAGATCGCGCCACTGCACTCCAGCCTGGGTGACAGAGTGACACTGAGTCTCAAAAAAAAAAAAAAAAAAAAAAAAAAAAGAAGCACCAGATATCACTTCTGCCTCAGCTCTGTCTTTTTTATTACTCCTTGATCCACCCTGAACTTCTCACTTTCACATCATGCCCGGTGCACTAGCAGAAGGAAGGAAACTAGTCCTCTCCGAGTGCCCATCATGTGCTTGGGATTACAAAACTGGCAGAGTAGTACAATAAAACCTTTGAAGTGGGTGTTAGTAACCCCAACATTAAGATAAAAAATAGAACAAAAAACCTCTCATGCTGAGAGAGGTTAAATAATTTTTCTATGGCCACACTTCTAGTAAGTACTGGAATTAACATTTGAGCCACATGTCTGACTCCAGAGCCTGGACTTTCTCTCCCAGGTCAGATTGGTCTGCCACAAACCCTCATTATTCCATCACTTTAGCCCCAGGGCGCCTGTTTCCACTGGGGATACCTTTGAAGTTCAGCCCCAGTAGCCAGCCTTCTCAGCCTGCAACAAGAGGTAACAGCAGCCTGGTGATGGCAGAGTCTGGCCTCCACAGGGAAGAAATTGTGAGCCTCCTTGAGACTGAGATAAGAAGAGATCAAAAATCAGCGACAGGAGCTAGAATGAGGAAGGCAGAGCCTATGTCCTTTGCTGCTTCTAATCCCCACATGATTTGTGCATGGGAAACAATAAATGCTTCTCCAATTAATGAAAACCCTAATTGTTGAGGTAATAGCTGTGGGGCTGACCAAAGGTGAATATGGGGATTTTCCTATTGTTTTTTTTTTCAGTGTCCTTCCCTGAATCTGTGGCAATGGGGGACACAGAAACTCACGACGAGACCACTGATCTTGGGAGGCAGTGTGCGGTGAGACCCCTTGTGTCTGCTGCTGTGTGCTATGTCGATATACAGAGAAGCTCGTGGGGAGAGAAAGGCACATGGGTTTGGAGAAAGGCAGGTTTGAATCCTGGCTTGAGCACTCACTGAGAGTGTGACTTTGGGTAAGTCATGGCATAGATCTGAGCCTCAGTTCCCTCATCTTTAAATTTTGATTAAGTAGCAGCTGTGTTTCAAAGGCTCTTGCATGAGGCATGTACGCATGTGCACACACGTGCTGACAAAGAGCAAGCCCTCAATAAATTGTAGCTATTATGTTTTTTCCAAGCAGATGCAGTCTCTGCCCTGTGGAAATGTGTGCTTTGAACCAGCTAATATTTACTCTGATTCCTTTTTGAAATGATAAATGGCAGAGATTGGGCAAGGTCAGTTTTATGTGCAGTAGGAGCTAGTGTGATCTAAGGCTTTGCTACTCAAAGCCTTCAGTAGCGTGGACCAGGGCATCAGCATCCCCTGATGTAAGAAATCAGACTCTCAGGCCCTACCTCAGATTTCTGAACCAGAATCTGCATTTTAACAAGATCTCCAGGTAATTTGTATACACCATAAAGACGCAGGCAGAATCTTCAAAGCTTAGACCCACATCCTCAAACTGCAAAAGGGATACTTTTTAATTCACAGCTCAATGAGGAAATACTAATATTTTAATAATTTTCTCTTTTGGGCGATATGTTTGCCATAGGGTGGGCTGAGAAGCATCAGTGGGTTCTCTTCCATCATCTGAAAGAAGTCTCTGCTGTGTGTGCAGTGCTCATCATGGATATGATAGAGATATGGGGATAGAAGCTCCCCAGTGGGGTCTACTTTTGATCTCACTCTAACTGATTGCTTTTGGTAGCCTGTTCCTTGGGTGTGTGGACGGTGCCGCTGAGTCAGAGTGGGCTGGGAGTGGAGAAGAGTGTGTGTCTGCTGGTGGTGGCATCTGCAGTTGCAACCCGTGGCCTCCACGGAGCACAGTGCAATGGTTGCCATGGTAACTGCTATGCTTGGTCAGAGGTGACTGGCTGAGCTGCAGGAACTGGACCAATGGTCTCTCCCCAGTGCCCTCCTGTC
Source organism: Piliocolobus tephrosceles (assembly GCF_002776525.5). NCBI lineage: Eukaryota > Metazoa > Chordata > Mammalia > Primates > Cercopithecidae > Piliocolobus > Piliocolobus tephrosceles. Next base: position 57,736,498 of record NC_045438.1, on the reverse strand, counting down.
GCTGACGCAGCAGTACAAGTGTGGCTTGGCCCCATCCTCATGAGAATTTGAGTGAGAGGCAGAAGTGAGCTTTGTTGCTTCTTGTATTGCTGTATGCCCTTCACTCTGGGGAAAACCAAGAAATCTAAGAAAAATGAAAAGAAATTAATATGAAGTTGAAAGTGTTCTGTGCTGAGTATGATGAACTTGGAGCACATATTGTGCATAAAACTAAAGGCACAAAGGGAAGAACATTCTCCAGTTCTTGGTTTGGAACTAATCAAGATGAAAGCTCATAGGGAGCTAAGAGATCACCTCCTCCAAGTATCTTATTTTACAGATGACAAGTCTGAAACCCAGAAAGTTTTAGTGACTTGCTCAAGATCCCACTGCCATGAGTAAATAAAACTCAGTTTATGATCTCTAGGTGTGTATGGCTTATGGAAGCTTAAGAGAGGACATGATTCTAGAGCTCAGGGTTTCTTATTCTTAATGTGGTGCTCTTTCTCCCAGAATGCACCACCTCTTTGGCTTATTATTCATGTTCTTTGAAGTCTCAGTTTCTTTCCGGCCGGAGAGAAAAATGCCACCTGTCCTCTGCTTGCTGGCATTATGGTCCAGAGGAAGAGTGTACGTTGGTGTCAGACTGACCTGGATTCCAGTTCTTGGTCTGATACCTGTGATAGTGGCTTTGGGTGAAGTTATTTTCCTTTTTTGAGTCTATGTCTATGAAATGGAAATAATAAAAACATTAATAGTAATAACAGTAATACCTACCTCATAGAGTTATGGTGATCGTGTATGTAATGTGTCTGGCATAGTTGGTGTTCAATAAATGTCAGTTTTTGTTCCTGCCTTAACCTGGGAGTGGGAGAGTTTCTACTTCATATACTGGACCTCATTAATATGGAAATTTGTAATATTGAATGAAGTACATATTAAATACATGTTATTAGTGTGCAATTTCAGACAACAGTGACATGATGAAGTGAGAGGCAGAAAGCAAATGGGTTGTAACCTCTAAACCTCCAGCAGTCTGTAGATCCTGTGTGACAATAGCTAGCACTTGAATCCACAATGATAAAGCTATACAAAAATGTACCAACAGCTTTGAGAGGTGTGAATAGAGTGTATTGAATTTGAGTCAAAGAGAATTATTCTACCATTATATAAAAGAACTAGCAGAGTCTCATTTAGAATATCATTTTCAATTCTTATCTTTTTGGTATAAAAAGGATATTGTAGCAACGGGGAAAGTAAAGTGAAAGCAATGAAAATGATTCAGGGACTCAGGAAACTTGGTGATATGGAAAAGCCAAGGATCTAGGCTTGTGTTGACTAAAAAAGAGAACATAAGGTGATGTTGTTGAGGTACAGGCAACCCTTTGGAGAATAGAAAGAATTGCTGCTACGTTTGTGCTTATGAGAGAAGGGACGTTGCAGCGGCAGGAGCTAACTTTTATGCAACTTACAAGCAAATTTTCAAATATTCTTTGGATTTGTATACCTAGTATATTAGTTTCTTAGGGCTGCCACAACTTAAGGTGCTACAAACCGGGTAACTTGAAACAATAGCAATTTATTCTCTCATTGTTCTGGAGGCTAGAAGTCGGAATCAAGGTGTTGGTAGGGCCACAGTCTCTCCGAAGGCACTTGGGTAGACTCCTTCCTCACCTCTTTGCAACTTCTGGTGGCTGCTGGCCATCTTTGGTGTTCCTTGGCTTACAGTTGCATCACTCTAATCTATGCCTCCATCTTCATATGACCTTTTTTCCTGTGTCTGTCTCTGTGCTTATCCTCATTTCTTGTAAGGACAGCAGTAATATTGGATTACGGGCCCACCCTACTGTGGTGTGACCTCATCTTAACTAGCTGCATTTGCAATAACCCTATTTCCAAATAATATCAGATCCCAAGCTTCTAGAGGTTATAACTAGAAAATATATTTTTGGAAGACACAATTCAACTCACAACACATAGAAATAATTAATAGAGCTGCCCATCAAAAATTACCCTCTGTTGCCAGGGAGGTAGCCATGGAGGTTTCTGGGCAAAGGAATTTTTTTAGAACCTTATTTATTTGTTTTGGTAAGAAACGAAATGCTTTCCAAAGAAAATCAGGAACAGGGCAAGAATGTCCCGCATCATGATTCATTTTCAAATATAAGTTCTAGCTAATGCAATAAGACAGTAAAAGGAAATAAAAGGCATACGAATTGGGAAGGATAAATCTAACTGTCTTTGTTCACAGATAACATAATTATCTGTGGAAAAAAATCCAAAATAATTCACAAAAACACTCCTGGAACTAATAAGTGATTATAAGAAAGTCATAGGATACAAGGCTAATATATAAAAGTCAATCACCTTCCTATATACCAGCAAAAAACAAATGGAATTCGAAATTTAAAACACAATACCATTTACATTACCACCCCAGAAAAGGAAACACATATATATTTAACAAAATGTGTACATGATCTAAATGAGGAAAATTACAAAACTCTGATAAAAAAAAAAAAAAGAAGAACTAAATTAACAGAGGAGATATTACATGTTCAAGGGTAGGAAGACTCAATAGTATCAAGATGTCAGTTCTTCCCAACTTGATATATAGGTTCAAGACGATCTCAATCAAAATCCCAGTAAGATATTTTACAGATATTGACAAACTAATTCTGATGACAAACTAATTCTTATATGGAGAGCAAAAGGCCCAGAATAGCCAACTCAATACTAAAATAGAAGAACAAAGTTGAGGGACTGTCACTACCTGACTTCAAGACCTACTCTAAATTTGTGGTCAAAACAGTGTAGACTTCCTGTTTTAAAATGGTAGCATAGAAGCATATTAGCTGTAGTCCCCACCACAGAAAACCTAAAACAAATATATGGCACTGAGATTATCACTAGCAACATCTCAGAACTGAAATATGAAGAGAGAACTGTCCCCAGGGCCACAGAGAAGTGAAGAAATTCTGAGCAGACAGTAAGAAAATTGGATGTTCGTAGACAAAATACCCCTCCCCTACTATGCCTGGCACAAAGCACATGAAACGTTTTCCAATTATACACTGTTCCTACACTGGAAAAAGTGAGATCAAGGTGGACAACAGCTTCTCCACCAACCTGGGTTCCCTGGCAGGAGATCTATCCCTGCTTCAAACCATGGGAAGCATCAGGAGTGACTGAAGGTAGAAATATTCCTGAGGACAGTCAGAGAAAAAAGCAAGGGATGGTATTGCTATCCCCAGCCCTGTAAAGTGGCCAACAGAGATGCCAAATCAGATGCCAGGGGACCTGTGGGACAAACCTCTCCCAGCATGGGAACCATGGGAACCCACATGTCCCCTAGGCACAAAACTCTAGCCAGCCTTTCCACATTACCAGGATATCCTCTTTGAGACCTCCCCATTCAGAGCAGGCAGCACTCTGTTTACTAGAACCAAGGCAAACTTGAGCTTAAGGTGGCATCTAGTGCTGAAAACTAGGCAACAATCTAACGGAGGGAAAACCAACAAAAGAGAAAATCAACAGGTAAATTACAAAGAATCCCTAAGCAAACACATCTAATTAAACCCAAAATGGTCCAGATAGAGAAAATTGGAATAAATAGCCAATCATTCAATGCAAAGATATAGACATACATTCAGAAGAAACAACAGCACACAGGGAACCATGACCTCCCCAAAGGGACAAAGCAAGGAACCAGTGAGTGACCCTAATGAGATAGCAATATGTGAACTCTCTGATCAAGGATTCAAAATAGTAGTTTTAAGGAAACTCAGTAATTTCCAAGATAATACAGAAAATCAATTAAACATTTTATTAGAGAAGTTTAATGAAGAGGTTGAAATAATAAAAACAGAAATCTTAGAACTGATAAATACATTTTACTAAATTGAAAAATTCATTAGAGGCTTTCAATACACTCAATAGTAGAATGGATCAAACAGAGGAAAGAATTAGTGAGTTCAAAGACAGATTACTTGAAATAGACATTAGAGGAAAAAAGAAAAAAGAATGAAAAAGAATGAGAATTGCCTAAAAGATATATAAAATTACCTCAAAAGACCAAATCTAAGAATTGTTGGTGTTTGAGAGGGGATGAGTAAAAGAAAGAATTACAAAGCTTATTCAAAAATATAAGAACAAAAAATTTCCAAAACTTGAGAAAGAGAAATATCTAGGTACAGGAAGGTCAGAGAACACCAAGCAGATTCAACATAAATAAGACTACCCCAAGGCATATAGTAACCCAGTTCTTAAAGCTTAGGGACAAAGAAAAGATCCTAAAAGCAACAAGAAAAAAGAATCACATATAAAGAAGCTCCAGTTCGTCTGGTGATAGACTTCTCAATGAAAATTATACAGGCCAGGAGGGAGTGGGATGACATTTTTAAAATGTGAAAAGAAAAACCTGTCATCCAGGAATATTGTGTATAGCAAAGATATCCTTCAAATATGAAGGAGAAAGTCTTTCCTAGACAAACAGTAGCTCAGAGAATTTACTACCATCAGACTCACCTTACAAGAAATGTTAAAAGGAGTTCCTCAATATGAAAAAACCCCACTAATGTGCAACAAGAAAACATTTGAAAGTGTAAAACCCACTGATAAAATTAAGTACATGGAAAAACTCAGAATACTCTAATACTCTAATTGTAGCATGCAATCCACTCATAACTATATTATGAAGCCCCAAAGGCAAGTCTGTCAAAAAATAGCTAGAACAATGTGTTAAGAAATAGGCAGTATAAAATATACAAATTGAGGCAGCATAAAGTCAAAATGTTGAGAGAGGGAGTTAAAGTGTAGAGGGGCCTTTTTAAATTTTTCTTTGTTTCTATTCTTTTATTTATGGTCTAAGAGAAGTTGTTGTCTCTTTAAAATAACTTGTCGTATCTATAGGATATTTTTGTGAGCTTTATGATAAGCGTGATGCAAAAACCTATAATAAATTTAGTAAAAATAAAAAGCAACAAGTTAAAGCATTCTACTAGAGTAAATCACTTAAGCACAAAAAAGACAACAAGAAAGGAAGATAAGAGTCACAAAACAACCAGAAAACAAGCAACAAAAAGGCAACAGTAAGTCTTTCCCTATCAATAATAACACTGAATGGAAACAGACTCAATTCTCCAGTAAAAAGGCATAGAGTGGTTGAATAAATAAAAAATAAGACCCAACTATATGCTATCTTCAAGAAACCCACTTCACCTGTAAAGACACATAGACTGAAAGTGACAGGGTTAAAAGAGATATTCCATAGAAGTAGAAACCAAAAAAAGGGCAGGAGTAGCTATATTTACATCAGATAAAATAGACTGCAAATCAGACATGTAATGAAGGGACAAAGGAGGTCACTATGTAATGACAAAGTGGTGAATTTAGCAAGAGGATATAACTATTATAAGTATATATGTACTCAACACCAGAACTCCAAAGTGTGTAGAGGAAACGTTAATAGATCTAAAGGGGAAGATAGACTGCAATACAATAATAGTAAGGGACTTCAACACCCTACTCTCAGTAATGGAAAGATCATCTAGAGAGAAAATCAACAATGAAACATTGGAATTAAACTATAAATAGGCCTAACTGATACTTAGAGAACTTGTCACCCAACTGCTGCAGAATACACATTGTTTTCCTCAACACATGCAACATTTTCAGAATAGACCATATCTTAGGCCGCAAAACAAATCTCAACAAATTCAAAACAGAAGAAATCATATCAAGTAGCTTTTCTGACCGCAATATAATAAAACTAGAAATCAATAACTAGAGGAACCTCAGAAAATATAAAACACATGAAAACTAAACAACAGTCTTCTAAATAACCAATGAATCATTGAAGAAATTAAAAAGGAACTTAAACAAATGAAAATGGAAATATAACGTACCAAAATCTGTAAGATACAGCAAAAGCACTACTACAAGGGAAATTTATAGCAATAGGAACATATCAAAAAAGTAGAAAGACTTCAAATAAACAAGCTAACAGTTCACCTCAAGGAACTAAAAAAGCAAGAATAAAGCAAACCCAAAATTAGTGGAAGAAAAGAGATAATAAAGATGAGAGTAGAAACAAATGAAATTTAGGCCAGGAAACACTACAGAACATCAATGAAGTTAAAAGTTGGTGTTTGAAAAGATAAAATTAACAAAGTCTTTGTTAGACTAAGAATAAAAGACAGAAGACTCAAATAAATAAAATCGGAAATGAGGAATGAGACATAGCAATTGAGACCACAGAAATAAAATTAGAGATTATTACAAACAACTATATGCTGACAAATTGAAAGTCCTGGAAAAAATAGATAAATTCCTAGACACGTACAGCCGATTGAACCATGATGAAATAGAAAATCTCAACAAACCAGTAATGAGCAATGAGATCTAAGCCATAATAAAAAAAATCTCCCATCAGCAAAAAGCCCAGGACCTGATGGCTTCACTTTTGAATTTTACCAAACATTTAAAGCATTGATACCAATTCTATTTGAAGTCTTAAAAAAAAAAAAAAAAAAAAAAGAAGAGGAGGAAACACTTCCAAACTCATTTTATAAGGGCAGCATTTCCCCGATACCAAAATTAAATGAGGAAACAACAACAAAACAGCAAACCACAGGCCAATATCACTGATGAACATAGATGCAAAAATCCTCGACAAAATACCAGCAAACCAAATTTAACACCACGTTAAAAAGATCATTCACCGTGATCAAATGTGATTCATTCCAGGGATGCAAGGATAGTTCGACATTCACAAATTAATTAATAAATATGATACATCACATTAACAGAACCAAGAACAAAAACCATAGTATTATTTCAACAGATTCCCAAAACACCCCCTAAAACTCAACATTCTTTTATGACAAAAACCTTCAACAAACTGGATATTGAAGGAACATATCTCAAAATAATAAAGGCCATATATGACAAAACCACAGCTAACATTGTACTGAACAGGACAAAATTGACAGCATTTTTGCTAAGATCTGAAACAAGATAAAGATGCCTGCTTTCATTACTTTTATTCAACATAATTCTGGAAGTACTAGCAAGAGAAAGAAAGAAAATCTGAATTGGAAATGAAGAAGTTAAATTAGTCTTGTTCGCAGGCAACATTGTCTTATACTTAGAAAAAACTGAAGACTTCACCAAAAGCGATTGGAACTGATAAACAAATTCAGTAAATTTGCAGGATACAAAGCCAACATACAAAAATTGGTATCATTTATCTATGCCAACAGCGAACAATCTGAAAAAAATCAAGAAAGCAATTCCATTTACAGTAGCTACAAAGAATATAAAGTACCAAGGAATCAATTTAAACAAAGAAGTGAAAAATTTATATAAAGGAAAATATAAAACACTGATGAAAGAAATTGAAGAGGATACAAAAAAAAGGTATTCCATGCTCATGGGATTGAAAGAATTAATGTTGTTAAGATGATAATACTACTCAAATCAATTTACAGATTCAATGCAATCTCTATCAAAATACCAATGACAATTTTGGCAGAAACAGAAAAAATTCCTAAAATTTGTATGAACCACAAACAATCCTAAATAGACAAAGCAATCTCCAGAAAAAAGAACAAATCTGGTGGCATCACATTACCTGACTTCAAAATATACTATAAAGCTTATGGTAACAAAATCAACACAGTACTGGCATAAAAATAGACCCATAGGCTAAACTGATGAAACAGAATAGAAAACTCAGATATAAACTTATGCATTTTTAGCCAATTAATTTTTGACAAAGGTGCTAAGAACATATAATGAGGAAAGGACAGTCTCTTCAATAAATGGTGCTGGGAAAATTGAATAACCATGTACAGAAGAATGAAATGAGACACCTATCTTTCACCATATATACAAATTAGATAAAAATTAGGAAAAAAATTAAGACCTGAAACTATGAAACTACTGAAAGAAAATCTTGAGGAAACACTCCAGGAGATTGGCCTGGGCAAAGATTTTTTTGTGTAAGACCTCAGAAGCACTGGCAATCAAAGCAAAAATAGACAAATGGGATTACATCAAGATAAAAAGCTGCACAGCAAAGAAGTGAGAAAAGCAACCCAAAGAATGGGGGAAAAATATCGGCAAACTATCCATCTGACAAGCAATTAAAAACCAGAATATATAAGGAGCGCAAACCACTCACTAGCAAAAAACCCAAATAAACCAGTTAAAAAATGGGCAAAAGATCTGAAGAAACATTTCTCAAAAGAAGATATATGAATGGCCAACAGGAATATAAAAGAAGTGCTCAACATCACTAATCATCAGAGAAATGCGAAACAAAACCACAATGAGATATCACCTCACCCTAGTTAAAATGACTTTTATGAAAGTGACAGGGAGTAATGAATTCTGGTAAAGATGTGGACAAAGGGGAACCCTTGTACAGTGTTGGTGAGAATGTAAGTGAGGATAGCCACTATGTAAAACCATATAGAGTTTCCTCAAGAAACTAAAAAGAGAACTACCATGTAATCCAGTAATTCCACTACTGACTTATATACTCAAAATAAATCAATATATTGAAGAGATATCTGTACTCCCATGTTCATTACAGCACTATTCACAATAGCTAAGGTATGGAATCAACTGAAGTGCCCATCAATGGATGAACAGATAAACACACAATGGAATGTTATTCATCCATAAAAAAGAATGAAATCTTATTATTTGCAGCAACACGGATGGAACTGTAGGTCATTATGTTAAATGAACTAAGCCAAGCACAGAAAGACAAGTATCACATGTTCTCACTCATATGCGGGAGCTAAGAAGTAGACTTCATAAAGACAGAGGAATTTGGTGGTTACCAGAGGCGCTCGGAAGGGTAGGGAGGTGGGGAGTATGAAGAGAGGTTGATGAATGATTACAAATGTACAGTTTGATAGAAGAAATAAGGCCTAGTGTTAGATAAATCAGTCGGGTGACTCTGGTTTACAATAATCTATTGTATATTTCAGAACAGCTAGGAAAGAGTAATTTGAATGTTTCTAGCTTAAAGAAAAGGTAAATATTTAAGGTGGTGGATATTCCAATGACATTTATTGAATCTTTACAAATTATGAATTTATTAAGTTATTACATGTACCTTGAAAATATGTACATCTATTATGTATCAATGAAAACATTTTTGAAAAGACAATGTAGTATTGGTAAAAGAATAGACAGATGGATTAATGAAACAGACTAGAAAGCCTAGAAATATACGTAAATGTTGTTAATTGATCTTTGACTAAGAAACAAAGGCAACTGAATGGAGCAAGATAATCTTTTAAACTAAAGGTGCTGCAACAATTAGACATCCATATGCCAAAAAAAAAAAAAAAAAAAAAAAAAAGGGAAAGAATCTAGACACAAACATAGACCTTGCTCCCTTCACCAAAATTAACCCAAGTGGGTCATAGACCTAAACACGAAATGCAAAACTGTGAAACTACTATAAAGTAACACAGGAGAAAATCGAGGTGACCTTGCATATGGCAATGACTTTTTAGATGCAACACCAAAAGCAGGATCTCTGAGAGAAATCATTGATAGGTTTGACTTCATTAAAAACTTTTGCTCTGTAAAATTTACTGTCCAAAGGCTCAGAAAAACCACAGACAGCAAGAAAATATTTGCAAAAGACATATCTGATAAACGAGTGTTATCCAAAACATACAAAGAACTCTAAAACTCAGCAATAGGAACACAAATAACCTGACTGAAAAATGAGTCAAATACTTGAACAGACACCTCACCAAAGAAGATATACAGATGGAAAATAAGCATATGAAAAGATGCTCGACATCATATGTCATTAGAGAATTTCGAATTAAAACGAGATACCACTGCACACTGATTAAAATGGCCAAAATCCAGAACACGGACAACACCAAATACTGACAAGGGTGTGGAACAAAGCGAAGCCTCATTCATTGCTGGTGGGAATGCAAAATAGTACAGCCACTTGGGAGGACACTTTAGCGGTTTTCTACAAAACTAAACGTGGTCTTAGCATATGATCTAGCAATTGTGCTTCTCGGTATTTACCCAAATTAGTTGAAAAGTTATAGCCACCCAAAACCCTACACACAGATGACTATAGTAGCTCTTTTTGTAACTGCCAAAACTTGAAAACAACCCAAGATGTCCTTCAGTAGGTGAATGGATAAACTGTGGTATATGCAGACAATGGAATATTATCTAGTGCTGAAAGGAAATGTGCTATCAAGTTATGAAAAGACATGTAGGAAATTTAAAAGCATGCTACTAAGTGAAAAGAAGCTAATCTGAAAAGACTACACATTGTGTGATTCTAATTATGTGGCAATCTAGGAAAGGCAAAAGAATGAAGACAGAAGAAGCTAAGTGGTTTACAGGGGTTGGTGGAGAGGGAAGGATGAACAGGCAGAGCACAGGTGTTTTTAGGGCAGTGAAACCATCCTGTATGATACTGCAGTGTTGGGAACATGTCACTCTACGTTCGTTAAAACTCATAGAACGTATACCACCAAAAATGAGCCCTAATGTAAACTATAGGCTTTGGATAATAATAATGCATTAATGTAGATCCATTCATTGTACCAGATGTATCATTCTAGCAGGAGATGTTTGGTAATAGGGGAGACTGGGTATATACGGGGACAGGGAATATATATGAATTTCTGTACATTCTGCTCAATATTGTGTGAACCTAAAACTGGTCTAAAAAATAAAGTCTTTAAATTTTTAAAATGTTTCTTTTAAAAATTTAGATTTTTAAAATGTTTCTTTTAAAAATTTAGATTTTTAAAATGTTTCATTTAAAGAAGTATTGTGGTAAAACCCACAAAATATAAAATATACCATCTTAACCATTTTTAAGTGTACAATACAGTAGTGTGAAGTATATGTAAAACCATAAGGTTTTTTAGGGCTACATGGTAGATCATGTTGGAGAAGGCTCTGACTGTGTAATGGTGAAGCACCAAAAAGAAGTACAAGAAACCAACAAACTTGAACAGTATCAGGCAGTGATACCTTATTTTGGGGTGAATATTCTGAAAATTGGAGATTGGGCAAGAAAGCACACTCTTCTAGAGATTAAAAGGGAAAAGTTGGCAAATACAGAAGTTGAAACACTTTGAACAGAGCGCAGAGGTGCAGACCTTTGGCTGTGATGCCTTAGTAGCCTAGAGCTGAAAGCAGGGAGAGTTTTTGGAAGCATTCTCTGATGCTCCAGAGGCCTTCCCTCTGAGGTTGGGGCCTCTCCCGTGCCACAGGGACAAGCAGGTGTGGCATGAAGAAAGGCAGGAGCAGGGAAGGGGACATCCTGACTGGGTTGGGGATGGGAGATGGGGGCTGCAGAATTTTCCTTTGGCAAAAGAACTCCTCCTCCCCTCAGCTGGGCTGTCAGGGAAAAGGAAGAGGGCAAAGGAGAGTCACCAAGATAGGAACTGCTGCTTGTCCCCACTCAACTCTCCTTTCCACTACATAAGAAACCTGGAAGAGCGAGAGAGAGAGACGGGGGGGGGGGGAGAGAGAGAGAGAGAGAGAGAGAGAGAGAGAGACCACGTCTCTGACTCCACTACCTCTCTTCTTTCATGTGTGTTTGATATGGTTATGCTTTGTGTCCCCACCCAAATCTCATCTGGAATTGTAATCCCTAGGTGTTGAGGGAGGGACCTGGTGGGAGGTGATTGGATCATGGTGGGTGGTTCCCCCATGCTGTTCTCATGATAGTGAGTGAGTGATCATGAGATCTGGTGGTTTTATAAGTGTCTGGTAGCTCCTTTCTTGCTCCCTCTTCTCCCTCCTGCTGCCTTGTGAAGAAAGTCCTTGTTTCTCCTTAGCCTTCTGCCATGATTGTAAGTTTCCCGAGGCTTCCCCAGCCATGTTGAACTGTGAGTCAATTAAACCTCTTTCCTTTATAAATTACCCAGTCTCAGGTAGGTCTTTATAGCAGTGTGAGAACGGACTAATTAGTCATCATAGGTGACTTTTGGGAGGTGACAATGATTACTGCACTGTGCTTTGTGCTGGGATGCAGTGGTGAGGAGCAGCCTTTCAGAGGGGCACCACAGGGTCCAGGAGTAACTGCCTGAATGGAAGAGGGCTCAGCCTGCTGGGAAAGCCCCAGAAGGGGGACTGCAGGGGCACAGTTTCCTGGGGAAGGAGGCACTGTCCATGCTGAGTCCTGTGGCATGAGTGGGATGCCAGTGGAGGGGGAGAGCCAGTGTGCAGCCTGTTGTGAGCAGCAGTAAGGTATAGGGCAGAAGGAGGCCTGGGCTGCCTCTCAGAAGGGTAGAGCTCCATGCTCTATCTATCTAGAGGGGGATGATGCAAAATGTCCACAGAATGACTTTGGTTTATGTTTATGTTTATTTTTATTTTTTCAAATAAAAGTGGTTCTAGTATATTATCTAATGGTAGAGAAACTCCTACCAGGGTTTTTGAATTGGGTCTAACAAAGAGCTCAAGTTGTAATTGAGAATGCATGAATCTGTCTGAAGGAGAAGAAAGAAAAAGCCCCTTAACATCCATAGTACAGAAACCTTCCAGCTTTGAGCCTCATCTGAACTTTTCCAGCTCCCATGTACCCTGACTTCACTGTGTGTTCTTTGCTTCCCTCTGTTCTCTGGGTCCAAAGCCAGCCCTGCATTTCCTGTCACGGGAATCCACTCTTCCTTCACCGTTTGAACAGCTCATAGAAGGAGAGGTGGAATCTTTAATGCCAATAATTTAAAATTCCTTCACCGGATGAGGTGGGGGTTGCCCAGTCGAGTCTCTCCCTCTCTCCTTCTCTTCCTCCTCCCTGCCTCTCTCTTCCCATCAGTTTTGTGGCACCAGTAGTTTGAGTTCCTGAGTGCCCCGCCAATAACACTTGCTTGCACATCTCTCAAAGTTCATGCACAAAGTGTGCTGGCAGTGTCTTTCAAAATCCTAACTGGGAAGGGGTGCCAGGACTGCAAATGAATCTTTCCTACATGTGGCTGAGGGCTAACCTCACTTTCAGAGGCAGCCTGAAGCCAAGATAACTCTTGGCTGCCCAGAGCGAGATTTCTCAGTGTGTTGTTGACAGTGAACACATCAGCGCACAGCGCTTGCTGACATCGAGGATGCAAATGTAGGAAAAGGAAGGCCAGGAGGCTGCTGACTGGGGAGCTCAGAGCAGGCCAGATGATTGTGCAGCCTAGTGAAGTATGTTTACGTGGATAATTAATACTGGAGAAACAGTACGGCCACAGAGAGTCTCCCACGAGAGAACACTGTCAGTTGCCTTATCATTTATTCTTTTCTAACCAAATTGATGGGCCAGTCCGCTGCCTTTCTGGATCCACATGGATGATGAAACTGCAAACAAGTTTCATTTAAATAATGGGCAAATCTTCCAATTAGTCAGAGCTTAATCCTCACGCCTTAAAAATGGCAAACTGCTCTTACCACTACCTTTGTTTGTTGAAAAGATAAAATGGGGGGAGTGAGAACCAAATAAAAACATTGAAAAAAATTTAGAAGAACAGATTTGATTGCACATTAATCTAGGAGGAGCTTTACAAAGTCAATAATTGTCATAAAGATTCATTGGTCAACATTTAAGGCCTAATTTTTTTATGTGTATATGGAGGGAGAGAGATATCTATCTATCTATCTATGTATCTATGTATCTATCTATCTATGTATCTATCTATCTATCTATCTATCTATCTATCTATCTATCTATCTATCTAGAGAGATGATTTTATTCTTAGAGCATATACATGAGTTTTCTGACTATTGGGATATTTTGATTTCTCTGTAAAACCAAACAGGAGTTCTCAGGAAAGGAGGAGCTGTGGTTTATATACATAAGTTGGCATTTAGAAATAAGCACATTAAAATGAATATATCATCTATATGTTTTAGTGTTTCTGCTACTGATGAAATTGAATTAATCCTCTACTGGATAACTATTTGAATTCTTGTTTAGAAATCATTCCTAAATATGGCTGGGCACAGTGGCTCACGCCTGCAATCCCAGCACTTTGGGAGGTGAGGCGGGTAGATCACGAGGTCAAGAGATTGAGCCCACCCTGGCCAACACGGTGAAACCTCGTCTCTACTGAAAAATACAAAATTAGCTGGGCGTGGTGGTGCATGCCTGTAATCCCAGCTACTTGGGAGGCTGAGGCAGGAGAATCGCTTGAACCCAGGAGGCGGAGGTTGCAGTGAGCTGAGATGGCACTACTGCACTCCAGGCTGTCCAGGCTGGCGACAGAGTGAGACTTTATCTCAATAAATAAAATAAAATAAAATAAAATAAAATAAAATAAAATAAAATAAAATAATTCCTAAATATGTAAGAACAAATCAAATTCAGCATGTTCATTCATTATTCTGTCACCTACCCAGCTAGCAATTATTGAACACCTGGTGTGTTGCAGGCCATCTTCAAGAAATTTAGCTACATGTAAAAAATGCCTGTCCTCAAGGAGACTGTTGTGTAAATAAGTGATTGTCATACGTGAATTATCTCAAGTCTCTAATATACTGTGTCTCATGTGATCTCCTTAAAGTGCAAATTCCAAGTTAGGAGGTCTGGAGTCGTGCTTAAGCTTCCATAGCCCTAGCATGCTTACAAGCAATGCTGGGGCCCATTCTCGGAGGACAAAGTCCCAGCAAAAGTTGCTATAGGAGAAGGGAAAGAAGAAATGTACTTTGGTGGTGGGGAAGGGGCTAGGCTGGGCTGGTACCAGGAAGTGGCTCCTGGAAGAGCAGAGAGGTGGGTGGTGAACAGGAACAAGACTCGTTGGGATTCTCTTGGGAAGCAGTATGTGTCCACACCTTCCAGCCTCAGTCCTAGGGGTGAAAGACAGCCCTGTGTTTGGAAAATTCAGTTATCTTGAGATGGCTGGAGGGCAACTTCCTGGGTTATCAGTTCAACACACCAATATATTCACTCCCCTCCTCTGTCTGTCTCCCCACCCAGACTGCCCACATACATACACTTATTTTCTTGAGGTAGTTGGAATTGATTTCCAGGCTCCTGAAAAGTGGGTATATTTGGGTAATCTCAAGCCATGAGGCCAGCAAGAGGTCTGAGGCTACAAAAAGTGTTGTGTGTCTTGCTGAGAGGACTGAATTGATCTTAACAGTAATAGAAAGCTTTGAAGAATTTTAAGTAGCTGAAACAACTGGTGTTTTGCGTGTGTTCATTTTCACCTTCAAACCCAAATGAGGAAACAGTTCCACTTGTGTTTCACTTGGATTTGATATTGAAGTTTATTGATCCATTTAGAGGGAAAGGGTTAACAGAAGAAGGCGGGTGATCCTGGCCAAATATAGACCAAGCCACACCATACAATTAGGGTCATTGCATCTCTGCTCTTAATCTCATTTTCCTTCTTGTGAAATCTGTTTTGTTTGAAACTTCCATCTGAAAGCCTCCACCTTTGATGTGCCTTCATCCAAAGCCTCCACACAGGGCGTCTTGTCTCTGAGTCCTGCTTGTTCCCCTCTAGGGTACACTGGGTCAGTGTAAATTTTCCTCAAATACTGTGTTTTTTTGAAAAATCCCTTTACTCTCCTGGCCCGATCTCTGAGTGACTTCTTTCTATTTAATATTCTTGGCCGGGCGCGGTGGCTCAAGCCTGTAATCCCAGCACTTTGGGAGGCCGAGGCGGGTGGATCACGAGGTCAGGAGATCAAGACCATCCTGGCTAACATGGTGAAACCCCGTCTCTACTAAAAATACAAAAAACTAGCCGGGCGTGGTGGCGGGTGCCTGTAGTCCCAGCTACTCGGAGGCTGAGGCGGGAGAATGGCATGAACCCGGGAGGCGGAGCTTGCAGTGAGCCGAGATCGCGCCACTGCACTCCAGCCTGGACCACACAGCAAGACTCCATCTCCAAAAAAAAAAAAAAAAAAAAAAAAATTCTTAACCCAGCCTCTCAGCCAGGCACTCCAAGTGTTTATTAAACTTCTCTTCCACTTCCCCATCTCCAGCATCATCTCTCAATACTCTGGGCCCTTTTCACTCCAACTCAGCTGTTTCACTTGACTGTCCCTCCCATGTCTTACCAGACCCTGCTTTAATTTCCTTCCTTCTCTTCCATTCCCTATTGTAACTTCTGCTGCCAGCAAACATCTATGGAAAGCCTGCCATGTGGTGAGATGGCCTGCAAGGTATTTTACATTCATGATCACGTTAGTCCTCATGGTCATCCCATGGAGTCAGTACTATCACGTTGCTTATTTTACATCCAGGGAAACTGAGGCATAGAGTGGTAATATTACTCACCCAAAGTCATAAGACTGCACATCAAAAGGTGACAGAATCTGAATTCAAATTTAGGTCGCTGGCTCTCCAGAGCTGGTGTTTCTTAACCACCAACCATTCTCCTCTCTTCTATGTCGGGCTCCGCCTTTACTTACACAGTAATTTTTATATGAAAGATCTTTCTCTTCTTTGTTTAATCTTTGTCCCCTTTGTTTAATCTTTGAGGCCCCTTCAAAATTTGGCTTCCAGGAGGCTTTCTTATCTAACAACATCCCATTCTGATCCTTCTTACATTCTGTATCCGTCTGCTGTCTACAGCCTTGTGCCCCAGCCTGCATTGCTCCATAGCTGTCCCCTGGTTGTTTTATTGCCATGTCTTATCTTGTCACCTCTACTATGCCTTTGACTGTTTTTATACACACACACACTGCTTAGATTGATATGTGTCCAATACTTGTCAAATAAATGCTCTTAATGCTGATACTTCCTCTTATGCATTCATGGTGGGAAGGTTGGGGGAAAGCAAAATCTGTCTACAAAATTCATGTATTTCATATATATATCTCATCCATCTAGATGTGCACTGGGTGGGTTGGTCCTCCAACTGTGATCCACAGGCCCTTGGAGGTCTCCAAGACCACTTAAGGGGGAGGGGTCTGGAGGCAAAACTATTTTCATAATAACATTAGATGTCATTTACCCTTTTCATTTTTTTGACATTTCTACTGATGGCACAAAAGCAATGATGGGACAGAACTGCAGGAGCCTTTGTCTGAATTCGGAAGTGGCCTCAAGCTGTGGGAGTATTCACGGTATTCGTACCAGCGAGCACCCACAGTAACAAAACTTTAAAAAAGACAATGCCAGCTTCACTTAAGGATGTCCCTGATAAAGCAGTGATATAATTAATTTTATTAAACCTCAGACCTTGAGTACACATCTTTTTAATATTATGTGTGAAAAAGTGGGAAGCGCACATAAAACATTTCTGCCGCACCGTGTGGTACAGTGGCTGCCTGGATGCAAAGCGCTGTGTGATTGAGTTGTGAGCTGAACTAGTTGCTTTTTTCATGAAACACTATTTTTTACTTGAAAATGTCTGACAGGCAAACTGGTTATTCAGACTTGGGTATTGGCAGACATTTTCTTTTAAAAATGAATGAAGGGAGCCTGTCACTTCTAGGAAAACAACTGACAGTATTTGTTGCCAATGATAAAATCTGAGCTTTCAAGCAAAAATTAGAATTTTGGAAAACTTGTATCTGCCACTACAAGCTTGACAGGTTCTCAATACTTAAAGGCTTTTTTGATGAGGTTGTCGGTGATATTAATGCACATTGTTTTTTTTTTTTTTTTTGATATTGTGTAATGTCCACAATTACATATGTATGTCAACAATTATGTACGTATGTAACATATGTCAACAATGAAAAGATTTGTATAAATTAATGAAGAGATATTTTCAAAATATGCATGAGTAAAAGATCCATTCAAAGTGAAGAATAGACAAATGGACTTAAAGTAGGAAAAAATTCATCAACATAGCTTCAGATTCCATATCACAACTAACCTTATAAAACTACCACTTGTTGACTTTTGGCATAGTATTGAAGAACATTCACAATTATCTGAAAAGGCTAAAATATTCTGCCCTTTCCCAATTACGTATCCGTGTCAAATTGTATTTTATTCATGTGCATCCATGAAAATAGATATCTCAACAGATCAAATGCAGAAACAGAAATGTGAATTTGGCTGCATTCTCCTAAGTACATATTAAAGAGATCTGAAAAATTGCTGCACAAGGAAATTCTTATCACTATTTTCTATTGTAGAAAATAGCTATTTTATAAGATTATGTTATTTATGGCAATCTGCAATAGACTATTGTTTTTAAAAAATGAAGTAAAAATATTTTAAAATTTATTCACTTAAATTTCGAATATGTGAAAAGTCAATGGAAATAATCCACATGAACAAAAGTTGAGGTCCTCAGTAATTTTTTAAGAGTCTGAAAGGGTCCTGAAACCACAAATTTTGAGAACCATTGTACACAGATGTGGAGATCGAGTTGGGAAAGGATAAATGTGATTGCTTTCTCTATCTTCCACTTGTGAACAAGTGTCATCAACTTTACCCAGTTGCTCAAGCCCAAAGCCTAGAAATCATCCACTGTCCTTTCTTTATCCCTCATTCCTCACAATAAATTACCCAGTTCTGTTGGCTCCACTTTCTAAATATAATTTAAAAAATGCATCCACTTCTCACCACCCCCATTTCTACTTCCACCATCATGGTCTAGGTCACATAAGGAAGGTTGCCGAAGTAGCCTCCAATTTTTTCATGCCTCCCTGTCTCCAAGCCCTAGAGTAGTTTTGTCCTATAATGACTCTGAGCTTGGCTATGTGACTTGCTTTGGCCAATGGGCTGATAGCTGGCATGACAAGGAGAGACTTGACAATCACTAGTTTTGGGGACTTGCTCTCTCTAACTGCTTTTGGAGCCCAGCGATCAATACAATATGAACCCGCTTAGATGATAGGAGACATGAGGCTCTGTGTCCCTCATCACTTCCTCAGCTTGGTGACTGGCAGTTGACTATAGATAGATGAGTGAGCTCCACTGAGATCAGTGGAAGACATACCCAGCTGCACCCAGCCCATGTTGCTGACTCCAAGAATTATGAGCTAAAATACGGTTGTACTTTAAGCCTGTACTTTTTGGAAGCAGTTTGTCAAGAAGCAAGTGCTAATTGATACACCACCATCATTCCAGGTATGGGTTACTACAATGCCCTCTTCACTATCTCCCACCTTCCAATTCTCCTCCTCCCTCTTCTGGTTTCTCCTTCATACTGTAGCCCAAAAGATCTTTTAAAACATCAATTCCATCATGTTAACCTCACTAGATAACAGCCTTCAGTGTCCCTGCATTGCATGTAGAGTGAAGGCCAAGCTCCACAACTTGATGTAGCTTGCCAGACACACGCTGGTCTGGTCCTTGACGATCTTTTGGTGAGCTCATCTATTTCATGCAGTCTTACACTCTGCCATGTGGCCACCTTTTCTGCCTTAAGCATGGCCACTTCTTTCTCACTCAGGAATATGCACTTGCTGTTCTCTTTGCCTGGCTTGCCTTCCCTCTGGCGCTTTGCCTGGCTGGCTTGTTTTCTTTTTCCAGTCCCCAGACCAAAATGTGCCCCCTGCTGTGATACCTTCCCTGACCACGTTATCTAAGTACTGTTCCAGCTCTTCCCTTACAAACAGCTCATAGATTCATCTAGCATTTATCTCCCATTTGTTGACAGACAGTTTGTCTTCTTTGTGCACTGATATGTTTCTAGCTCCTAGACCAATGTCTGGCTAATAGTAGAAGTTCAGTAAATACTCAACAGATGAGTAGGGAAAGAGGACTGAATCTCTCAGGGCTAGTCTTATGGGTGGCTACATTAAGGGCATAATTTGAAGAATGGTCCCTGCCTCCAACTCCCCTTGCCATGCTGACACAATGAAACACAGTGGAATATAGTACAGTGTTCTCTAAACTTAGCTGAACACAAGAATCACTCATATTCATAGAATACAGAGCTTGGGTCCTATGGAATTAGACTCTCTAGGGGAGCTGTCTGTAAATCTACATTTAAGTCAATACCCCAAGTAATTATTGTAGTTAGCAGGTAGCGGAGCCACTGCAGAGGTGGGAAGAGCACAGGCTTGGAATTAGACAGTGTCAGTTTCAGTTCTGTCCTGGGTCTTACTGGTGGAGTCACCTTACTCTCTTCTTCCCTTCTGCCCTGCTCAATCATTCACCCTCTCTAATTCATTTATTTAATAAATCTTGATTGAACACCTACTATGTTTACATATTTACATATAGCTTTTGGCCATAGGAATGCAGTAATTAGCAAGATTCATAAGGTACCTGCTCCATAGGGCTTAGCTAGTGGGGGGACAAATACATGAACAAAGTAATTTCAGATAAGATAAATGCCTCTTATGGGATGAAAGTGAGAAATACATCAGGGTGATGGGATAGGTACTAGAAGGCTCTTTTAGATTGCGGGGTCAGGAAAGACATCTCTGAGGAGGTTACCTTTGGTGTTGAGACCTAGTGAGAAGGATGCAACCTACAGATGATGTTCCTGGCAGAGGGAACAGAGAGTGCAAAGGTGTGAGTCTCAATTCCTTTATCTGTAAAACAGTACTAACCAAGTCGTGTTGTTGGATTATTAAAGGGTGTTAGATGATAAAGTATTCACAGTGCCTGATACTCAGCAGCTATCCAGCAGATATTATTTTTCTTCTTGCCTGGAGGTAGAAGATGAGATAATTCACTCCTTCATTTATTCAACAAATATGCTTGAGAAATTGTGGATGTGAGAGTTTCTCTCCTCAAGTGGCTTATAGTCCAGGAGGTAAGCTAAAGCATGCATGTAACATGATGCAAAGCAGAAAGAGGATAGTGATTCTTGTTATTCCCCATTGTCAGAGGAGCATTGCTAGGACCAAGAGACAGTGAGAAGGAATGAGAGGGATGAAAGGTCTAGAGGACCACACAGTGTCCATAGTCCAGTAGGATGCTCATCCCGGGGCTGTGGGGAGATGTTGAAAAGGTACCAGAAGGACTAGGGAGACTCAGAGATGTGATTGGAATGGTCCTGAAAATGACCTTAGCCTGCTTCTTAGCTGTTTTTGTCTCCTTCCATTTCCTCCATCCCCCAGTCCTTAGAATCATTTGCCCAAAGCTCAGGGTTCAGTAACTAACATTCATTAGGGGCGCTCCAGCTTCTGCTCTGTGCTCCTCAGTCATGCGCAGAGCCTGAGTCAGGGCTTGGTGGTTAAAGCGGGGAGGGTGCAGGCTCATTGGGCTCATCAACACACAAAGGGGAGAACACGCGGGGCAAAGAGAGTCCCCTTTCCTGCCAGGCCCCGGTGATGGGAAGTGCATCATTTATTGAAATTTCTAGCATCATTCCTAGAATGTGGGTATAATGAACATTCTCACTTTATAGATGCAGACACTGAGGTAATAGGCAATGGGGGCCCCACACCTAGGTTTACTAAGGATAGAATTTTAATTTCAGCTTTTGAGTTACTTTTAGGCACTGAAGCTGAAATTATGTGAAGCCACATTGAATGATGGATTTGACCAAATTAGTTCAACCGCTGCTTCATCAGGGCAGGGGAGCAGGTATTCAGCTGAATTGACTGATAGTTGAGGGAGGAATTTTGGTATTTGTAAGCATTATGACTGAGAATTAGCAGCTAATTGTGGGTAGACCCTGAACCACGTGCTTTATGTAACGACATTTGGTTTTTGTTGCGTGGTCTCTTAGCTGATAGACTACTAGACAAGAGGTGGAAAGTGTTTTATTTATTTATTTATTTATTTATTTATTTTTTATTATACTTTAAGTTCTAGGGTACATGTAGTGCTTTAATAAAATGTTGCAGCAGTATAAGAAACTTAATTTCATTAAATATGCTAGGAGTAATAGCATTGGAATACATCTCTGGTAGTATCATGAGCATCTTGGGCCCTGGGTCACCAGAGTGGAAGTCATTAAACCTTATGATACTGTGGCTCCGAACCAATTTCAAAGCTGTGAAAAAAGTTGCTGTTGTCTCAAACTCAAAAAGACAACTGTAGACATGTCCAGAATTACTAAATTACAGGTTTGACTTTGGTCAAAATTACCATTACAGTTTGCGCAGCCCTCATCATGACGATAGATAATAATCACACTTGAGCATTAAGTATCTCAGTGCAATTACACTCCCATTTGATATTTTTCCAAGTGTTTCTTTAATTTCCCTCTCCTTTAATTTATATTAACTGTTTTGTTTCCTTTTCACATGTATGTATAGGTTCCTAGCTGGTTAAATTCCAGATCCCTTTCTACTGCCTAATTGTTCACGACATACTGTTTTAGTGTTAAGGAGGCTTCCTCCCCATGTAAGTTTCATCAATTTTTATGGACAATGAAGGCTAGTGTTATATTTGGAAAAGAATGAGCATTACCTCAAACTCAGAGATGAGTCAAAGTAAAAGCAGTTGAGCACATCAAAGAAACCTTGATATTCCTAGGAAAAAATGAGCAATATCTTTGAACTTCCCAGAGCCTCCATATGCACAGTCTAGCATAACGTTAGGGAGAAAAGCATTTAACCAGTGAAACTGCGTGACGCAGTGCAAGGCAGACTCCCAATGCCACCAGCACTGCATGCTTCCCCTGGGCCCCACTGAATAACCTCGACTCTGCCTGAAACACAGCAATGCTCTCCTGGAGTCTTAGGGCTAACCCTGTCTCTAATAGCTGTGTATGATTTGAGGGAAGTCAATTCAGATCTCAACAATTTCATGTTCTTTTTCTTTTACAAAATGAGAAGATTGGACTAGCTCAGTAGTTTTTGAACTTATGGTAACTGTCAAAAAAACTTTTTTTTTTTTTTTTTTTTAGTTAAATGTACTAGGAAGTGTAAACAAATAAAGCTGATAATGGAACTGTTCTGGCTGAAAAGGGGTGGGTGATGCTAAAGCTCCTCCACTGATCTCTTAGGATTCCAAGGAATACAGTTTGAAGATGCCTGGGCTAGCCCAGCCCCTGGATCCTAATATTCCACTGGAAATGGGCATTGGCGGCCTCCTACTTGCTATCTGCCGGGTGGTTCCAGTAAGAAACTAGCTTGGTAACTAACCTCACCAGCCCAGTTATGTTCCATAATATGCAAGTTTTGGCTCACATCTTAATTTTTGTCCAACAAAATACATCACTTTGAAACAACAAACAAAAATAATTGTCATGATCCTTTTCTACCTGTGGTTCTAATTTGCATATTAAAGCCTCGAGCAGAGCAGTGGGATACTGGGAGAGCTTGGGCTTGGGGCTCAGTAGGCCTGTGTTTAAATCCCAGCTTGTCTCTTCAGGATAGTATCTGAATGGGAAGCGGACTCCAACAGTGAGTGGCGGTACAGGCTCCTGATCTTTCAGTGCACCTGAGTCCTCAGGCTAGAGGCTAAACGGGGTCTCCTCCTCTACTCTCCCCTTCCCTGCCCTTTTCTGCTCTTCCCTGGTCCTCACTTCTCCCACACCTAGCGCTTAGGACAAGAACCTCCCGTGTGCCTGCAGCGAGACAGAGAGGGAAAGGTCCGGGAGCGTCTGATTCCGCTTTTACACTGAGTCACATGGAAAGGGCCAGCAGTGGTGGAGTTTGCCAGTTCTGTGAATTGAGGAGAAAGAGGAAATCCATGAGAGAATGGATCCTGGGGTTTTGCCCTCAGTGGTGCAGTGACCCCATCCACTAACGCACATGGCCCCATCAACAGCCCCCACGCATGACTCAGCAGTCTCATGAGTAGACGCTTCTCCTTTCTCGGGAGTTCGGAGGAAAGTGTGGGTAGGAGGAAGCTTTTTGAGTGAGAGCAAGTTTGACCTTTGGGTCAACTCTTTTTTTTAGCCTCTAAATAAAGTCTTCTGGCCAGTTTTATCATTTCATAACTTGAAATTTCTCAGAGTCCTGCTTTCTTCATCACTTCCATGTCATTAACCTTAAGCCAAGAAATTACCCCCGCCTCCCCTCGCATGGCATCATTCCAGGTGTTTTCTCTCCCCTCACTGCGGTCCCTTATTCAGCGGCTGCTATACCTTTCCAAAGCTTGCACTTCTGGCCAAAAATGATGCCTTCGTGTGCTTCACTGACACAAGGCTAGACTTCCCAGCTGGCCTTCAAACTCCCCCCAGGCCTCAATCTGGTTCTATGCTGCTTCTCCGGGGTTATTTTTGGGAACCCCCACATTGTGCTCCTCTTGGTCTGGGCAGGCAGATTTCTCTCCACGCAGGTGCTGACTGGTACCAAAGCCAGCCGCGTTTACCTCTTAAAGGCAAAGGCTTCAGTTCTATAGGCTTGACTTTGGGCAGCTATAGGCCTGTGTTAGAAAGAATTATTATTGCCACTAGAAACATCCTATAACTTAAAAAAGTGGGATGCCAAGTTTTATAATTACTATAATTATGATAAAACATTTGCATATGGGGAAATACTAGAAATAAATATTCTAAAAATCGTATTAGCTGTGTTAGAAGGTAGAAATCAGTAAGATGGTCTCTATAACAATGTTTTGGTAATGTTTTTATATTGCTTTGATAATTACGCTAAAATAAGAGAAAAGTAATGAGTTTTATTGTTTTTAACTAGTTGAGCTCTGTACCAACGGTAGTTGGTTAAGAAGATCTCTAATAATCCAAATTTTAAAACCTATAATTTCATGAAAATAAAAAAGTAAAAATATCAAGAAGAAATAAAAGGATGACTAAGCTATTATTTACAGCTATAGATATCTGCAAATATAGCATGTCAAAAGTAATGCATGTTAATGAATGATAAGGGTTAAAACTTTTCTATCTATTAAATCAAAAATATAAGCTATAATCATTTAAGAATATTGTTTTCCAGAAAATAATTTCTCTGTTCTTTCTTACCCAGCCTGCTATTAGAGATGAGCTTTTAAGGTTTATCCTTTTACTTATTTATTAAAAAAGACACACTTAGCCAACTTAAAAAAAAGGGAGAAAGAAAAAAGCAGCCTCTGATGGATTGCCCAGTACAGAATTATTTATATGAAAACTCCTGCCTAAGCATAATTTTTTGAGAAGACATGTGCTTTGAAAATACAATGTGATTTCATCTTGAATGTACAAGTAACTGTCTTTTTTTTGTGCTGACACCAGGAGATACAGAACCTGCTGATGTCACACAGAGGGTAGTTGCCTCAATCAATCCAAAAACCTATAAATCCATATGATATACAAAATACAGTACAGCATCAAGGAAAATATCATTGATTTATATAGCTGGAAATCTGAACAATACAATTTTACTTATGTTTGTTTTCCCTCCTCAAGAATCTGCATCTATGATGACGGAGGGAGGGTTATGATTCTTACAGAGCTGGGTTTTGGACCCCAGTCCTTCTTTGGAGTCCAATTTAGGATCTTAGCATAGTCTTTGTGGTCCACTTAGTGTGAGAACATGCAGTTTGCTGAAGACTGAAGATGGAATCAAGTTTCAAGGATTCCTCAGTAAAGTTCTAGCACATGGCACTCAAGAAAAAAACAAAAACAGATAAAAGCAGGCCAGTTACCCAGTTTCCTGAGATTATTTCTGTGTCAGGTAGGTCCCAGACTTACTCTTTTTATAAATGGGTACTTTAGTGGCAGATGATCTTTCACTTTAGAAAGAATAGTTGTATAGTGGCTCCTGTCGGGCAGAGAGGTTGGGGCTCCATAAATGCTTGTTGAATGAGTGAATTTCTTTTCCAATGAAGTCTACCTCAAGCAGCTTTGCCTCACATGGAACCCATATTGATTATTTGGGATTTGTTGTGATTTGGCCCCACCACTGACTTTTCCAGCCTTATCACCCACTCACTGCTCACCTAGATCATCCCCTGCTTGTGGCCCTGTCTACTCACAGACCCTGGAAGGGAAACGCAACCCAGTGCAGTAGTGGAAACTTTCTTACCTTGCTCTGCTTAGTGACATCAGATATATCCCCACTTAATCCTTACAGCTTCTATAAAACTTCTGCACAAGCTTCCAACCCAGAAGTGGTCTATCTCAACCCATAAGTGGTCTATCTCAACCCGTACTTCTCATTTTACCCTTATTCCTATACTGTCCTGTAATACCAGTTGTGCTATTGCTAGGGCTGTGGATAACTTTTGTTATGTTCTTAAGAGCAAGCCTTATAATATTTTGGATTGCTAACAGAACCTAGCACAGTGTTATGTATATAAATATGTATTATGGGTCTAATTATGTCCCCCTCAAATTCATATGTTGAAGTCCTAACAATGAGTACCTTGGAATATCACCTTAGAATCTGAGAATAGGTTGTTGGAGATGTAATTAGTTAAGAGTAGTTAAGTAGGGTAGGCCCCATCTAACATGAATGCTGTTCTTATAAAAAGTGGAAACTTGCCCGGGTGCAGTGACTCATGCCTGTAATCTCAGTATGCTGGGAGGTGGAGGTGAGTGGATCACAAGGTCAGGAGTTCAAGACCAGCCTAGCCAACACGGTGAAACCCCACCTCTACTAAAAATACAAAAAATTAGCCAGGCTTGGCTGCAGGCACTTGTAATCCCAGCTACTAAGGAGGCCGAGACAGGAGAATCACTTGAACCTGGAAGGCGGAGGTTGCAGTGAGCCAAGACTGTGCCATGGCACACCAGCCTGGGCAACAGAGTGAGACTCTGTCTCAAAAAAAAAGGAGGAAAGACAACACACATACAGGCATGACATGTGAACATGAAAGCAGATATTGGTACTGTCCAAGATTGCCATTAAATCATCAGAAGCTAGAGAGAGGCATGGAACAGATTCTCACAACCCTTAGAAGGAATCATCCCTAATGATTCCTTGATCTTGAATTTCTCCAGAGCTGTGCAATAATAAATTTCTGTTGTTTAAGCCATCCAGTTTGTATTACTCTCTCTAGCAGCCCTAGCAAACAGATATAACATGCTTAATAAAGTGCTATTGACTCACAGTGAAAAAGAGAGTGGCACAGAGATAACTGTGGACTTAAAAAAACCCCGTATGTTTTTTAAAACAAGAATTTTTAAAATAGACATTAATATGTAGAGCAGTTTTAGGTTCACAGCAAAACTGAGTGAAAGGTTCTGAGATTTCTGCCCCTATGCACACAGCCTCCCCCACTATTAACATCCCTCACTAGAGTGATAACTTGTTGTATATATTGACCCAACATTGTCACCCAAAGTCTGCATTTAATGTTAGAGTTCACTCCTAGTGTTGTGTGTTCTGTGAGTTTTGACAAATATATGACAGATATCCACCATTATAGTACCATACAGATTATTTTCATTACCCTAAACCCGTCTGTGCTCTGCCTATTTATCACACTCTCCTGCCTAACTCCTGGTAATCAGTTATCTTCTTAGGATCTCCATAGTTTTGCCTTTTCTAGAATATATCATTGGAATCATATGCTATGCAGCCTTTTCACATTGACACAGTTATATGCATGTAAGATTCCTTCGTGTCTTTTCATGGCTTGGTAACTTATTTTTAGTGCTGAATGCTATTCCATTATCGGGATAGACCACAGTTTATTTATTTATTCACTTACTGAAGGACATCTTGGTTGCTTCTAAGTATTAGCAAATGTGAACAGAGCTACTGAAGACATTCATGAGCAGGTTTCTGGGTAGCCATATGTTTCTAACTAATTTGGGTAAATACTAAAAACCATGATTCTTGGGTCATATGATAAGAGTGTGTTTAGTTTTGTAGGAAACTGCCAAACTGTCCTCCCAAGTGACTGTACTATTTTGCATTCCTTCTAGCGATGAATGAGACTTTCCAGTGCTCCATACCCTTGCCATCATTTGTCGTTGTCAATATTCTGGATTTTGGCTATTTTAATCAGTGTGTAGAGGTATCTCATTGTTGTTTTAATATGAAATTGCCTAATGACATACGATGCTGAACATCCTTTCATATGCTTATTTTCCACTTTATATTTTCTTTAGTGAGGTTTCAGTATTTGCCTCATTTTTTAATCGGGTTGTTTTCTCATTGTTGAGTTTTAAGAGTTTTTATATTTGAACAAGAATTATTTTTCATATATACCTTTTGCAAATATCTGCTCCCAGTCTGTGGCTTGTCTTAGTCTTTTGACAATGTACTTTGTAGAATGGAAGTTTTTAATTTTAATGAAGTCCAACTTATCAATTGTTTCTTTCATGGATTCTGTCTTTGATGTTGTATCTAAAAAGTCATCACCAAATCCCAAATCATCTAGATTTTCCCATGTTATCTTCTAGGAGTTTTATAGTTTTGTATTTACATTTAGGTCTATAATTCATTTTGAGTTAATTTTTCTGAAATGTGTAAAGCCTGTGTCTAGATTCTGGGTTTTTTTTGCATGTGAATGTCCACTTGTTCCAGTACCATTTGTTGAAAAGACTGTCTTTGTTTTATTGTATTGCCTTTGTTTCCTTGTCAAAGATCTGTTGACTCTATTTAAGTGGATCTATTTCTGGGCTTTCTATTACTGATTTCATTGATCTACTTGTTCATTCTTTCACCAAGAAATACACTGTCTTGATTATTGCAGCTTTGTAGTAAGTCCTGACATTGGCTATTATCAGTCCACCAACTTTGTTCTCCTTCAGTGTAATGTGTCTATTCTAGGTCTTTTGTTTCTCCATATAAATGTTAGAATCAATTTGTCAATACCCATAAAATAACTTGCTGGGCTTTCGATTGGCATTGACCAAATCAAAGAACTATAATCTCAATAATATTGAGTCTCCCCATTAATAAACATGAACTATCTCTGCATTTATTTAGTTCTCTGATTTATTTCATCAAAGGTTTGTAGTTTTACTCATAAAGATCCTGAATATATTTTGTTAGACTTATATCTAATTATTTCATTTTAATAGTATGGTGTTTTTAATTTTCTTTCTTTTCTTTCTTTCTTTTTTTTTGAGACAGGATCTCACTCTGTTGCCCAGGCTGGAGTGCAGTGGCGTGATCTCAGTTCACTGCAACTACAATCTCTGCCTCTCGGGCTCAAGGGATCCTTCTAATTTAGCCACCCAAGTAGCTGGAACTACAGGCATGTGGCACCATGCCCAGCTAATTTATATATATATATATTCACTTTTTTTTTTTTAGAGATGGAGTTTCGCTCTTGTTGCCCAGGGTGAAGTACAATGGTGTGATCTTGGTTCACTGCAACCTCTGCCTCCGAGATTCAAGCAATTCTCCGGTCTCAGCCTCCTGAGTAGCTGGAATTACAGGTGTGAGTCACTGCACCTGGCCTAATTTATATATTTTTTGTAGAGATGAAATTTTGCCATGTTGCTCAGGCTGGTCTCAAACTCCGGGGCTCAAGCGATCTGCTCACGTTGGCCTCCCAAAGTGCTGGGATTAGAGGCGTGAGCCACCATGCCCAGTACTGTTTTTAATTTCAAATTTCATTTATTCATTGCAGGTTTGTAGGAAAATAATAGACTTTTGTATATTAACCTTATGTCCTTCAACCTTGCTATAATTTCTTGTAAGTTCCTGAAGAATTTTTGTGGTTTCTTTTAGATTTTCTGCATAGATGATCATGTCATCTGGAACAAAGACAGTTTTATTTCTTCCTTCCAAATCTGTATGTCTTTTATTTCCTTTTCTTATCTTTTTCCATTAGCTAGGACTTCCAGTATGATGTTAAAAGGAGTGGTGAGAAGGGATACCCTTCTCTGGTGCCTGATTTTAGCAGGAAAGCTTTTAGTTTCTCACCATTAAGTGCAATGTTAGCTGTAGGTTTTTTGTAGATGTTCTTTATCAAGTAGAGGAAGTTCCCTTCTATT
This sequence comes from Piliocolobus tephrosceles, assembly GCF_002776525.5. Classification (NCBI taxonomy): domain Eukaryota; kingdom Metazoa; phylum Chordata; class Mammalia; order Primates; family Cercopithecidae; genus Piliocolobus; species Piliocolobus tephrosceles. The sequence continues at coordinate 57,706,865 of NC_045438.1, read as the reverse complement.
CCTATTTTTCTGAGAATTTTAATCATGAATGAGTGTTAGATTATTCAAATGCTTTTTCTGCATCTATTGATATGACTGTGTGATTTAATTCTTTACCTGTTGATGAGATGGATTACATTAATTTGAATGGGGAACCAACCTTGCATACTTGTAATAACTCTTACTTTGTCCTGATGTAAATTTTCTTTTGTACATTGTTGGATTCAATTTCCTAATATTTTGTTGAGAATTTTACATCATGTTTATGACAGATATTGGTTTGCAGTTTTCTTTTTTCGAAATGTCTTTACCTGGTTTTGGTATTTGAATAATGCTATCCTCACATCTGAGTTAGAAAATATTCCCTTCTGCTTCTATCTTCTGGAAGAGGCTGTTGAGGATTGGTATAATTTCCTTCTTATATGTTCAGTTGATTTCACCGGCGAGCCCATCTAGGCTTGAGGCTTTCTGTTTGGAAGGTTATTAATTACTGATTCAATTTCTTTAACGTGTATCTAGGCCTATTCAAATTATCTTTTTCTTCTTGTGTGAGTTTTAGAAGATTTTATCTTTAAAGAAATTGGTCTATTTCATTTAGGTTATCAAGTTTGTGGGCATAGAGTTGTTCATAATATTCCTTTTTTATCCTTTTAATATCTGTGGGATCTATTGTGATGCCTCCTCTTTCATTTCTAATATTAGTAATTTGTGTCTTCTCTCTTTTTTTCTTTACCTGGCTAGGGGCTTATCCATTTTATTGGTCTTTCAAAGAAACAGTTGTTTGTTTTGTTGATTTTCTCTATTGATTTCCTATTTTCAATTTCATTGATTTCTTTTCTAATTTTTATTATTTAGTTTTTCTTCTTACATTGATTGGCTTTAATTTGTGTTTCTTTTTACAGTTTCTTAAGTTGGAAACTTAGATTATTGATTTAAATCTTTCTTCTTTCCTAATACATGCATTCAATTCTACACATTTCTCTCTAAGCACTACTTTAGCTGCATTCCATACATTTTAATAAGTTGTATTTTTGTTTTATTTAGTTCAAAATATTCTAACATTTCTCTTGAGATGTCCTTTTTGATACTTGTGTTATTTACAAATGTGTTATTTATCCTCCAGGTATTTGGGGAATCTTCCAACTATCTTTCTGTTTATTTAGTTTAATTTCTTTGTAGTCTAAGAGTAGACAGTGTATGATTTCTATACTTTACATTTATTAAGTTCTGTTTTATGACCCAGAATGTGATCTACTTTGATGAATGTCCCATATGAACTTGAGAATAATGTGTACTTTGCTGTCGTTGGGTGAAGAGATGCAAATTGTATCATTTGATCAATGGTGCTGTTGAGTTCAATTATATCCTTACTGATTATCTGCCTGCTAGATCTGTCCATTTTATATAGAGGAGTGTTGAATTCTTTCACTATAATAGTGGATTGATCTATTTCTCCTTATGGTTCTCAGTTTTTGCCTTACTTATGTTGATGCTCTGTTGTTTAGGTACATACACATTAAAGACTGTTACATCTTCTTGGAGTAGTGATCCTTTTGTGATTATGTAATGCTCCCCTGTATTCCTGATGTCTTTCCTTGCTCTAAAGTCTACCTTGTCTGAAATTAATACAAAACTCTTGCTTTCTTTTGACAAATGTTAGCATGGTTTACCTTTCTCCATACCTTCATCTGTAATCTGTATGTGTAGTTATATTTAAAGTGGATTTCAGGTATACCTTTTCTCCATGCCTTCACCTGTAATCTATATGTGTATTTATATTTAAAGTGGATTTCATATATATCTTTTCTCCATGCCTTCATTTGTAATCTATATGTGTATTTATATTTAAAGTGGATTTCATGTAGACAGCATATAGTTGGGTCTTGTTTCTGACAATCTGTTTTTTAATTGGTGTAGTTAGGCCATTGATATTTAAAATGGTTATTGATATAGTTGCATTGATATCTACCATATTCATTATTATTTTCTATTTGTTGCCATTATTCTTTGTTTCTATTTTTGTCTTCCACTCTTTTTATACATTTTGTGGTTTTAATTCTGTACTTTACATCATTTTTTTCTCTTCTTTTATAGTATATCACCCTTCCTTCCTTCCTTCCTTCCTTCCTTCCTTCCTTCCTTCCTTCCTTCCTTCCTTCCTTTCTTTCTTTCTTTCTTTCTTTCTTTCTTTCTTTCTTTCTCTCTCTCTCTCTCTCTCTCTCTCTCTCTCTCTCTCTCTC
>NC_045438.1:57683117-57704546 GCF_002776525.5 Piliocolobus tephrosceles | reverse complement strand
TCTCTCTCTCTCTCTCTCTCTCTCTCTCTCTCTCTCTCTCTCTCTCTTTCTTGTGGTTGCCTGAGGGTTTGCAGTATGTATTTACAACTAATCCAAGTCTACTTTCAAATAACACAATACCAATTCATGGATAGTAAAGTACCTGACAATAATAAAATAATCCTAATTCCTCCTTCCTGTCCATTGTATCATTGCTTTCATTCATTCAATTCTACAGAAGTGTGCAAAGTGTGTGTATGATGTGTGTGTGTATGTATTCAAATACATTGTTGCTATTATTATTTTGAACAAACTGTTATCTGTTAGTCAATTTTGAATAAGTAAAATAAATGTTCTTATTTTTACCCTCACTTATTTATTTTCTAACGCTCTCTCTTCATTTATCTGGATTTGCATTTCTGACCCATTTTTCTTTCCTTCTCTCTGAAGAACTCTTTTTTTTTTTTTTTTTGAGATGGAGTTTTGCTCTTTCCCCCAGGCAGGAGTGTAGTGGCACAATCTTGGCTCATTGCAACATCTGCCTTCCAGTTTCAAGTGATTCTCCTGCCTCAGCCTCCTGAGTAGCTGGGATTATAGGCACCTGCCACCATGCCTGGCTAATTTTTGTATTTTTTGTAGAGATGGGGTTTCACTATGTTGGCCAGGCTGGTCTTGAACTCCTGACCTTGAAGTGCTGGGATTACAGGCATGAGCCACTGTGCCTGGCACAAGAACTTCTTTTAACGTTTCTTAGAAGCCAGATTTACTGGCAGCAAATTTCCTCAGCTTTTGTTTGTCAGAAAAAGTCTTGATTTCTCCTTTGCTTTTAAAGGGTAATTTCTTAGGGTACAAAATTCTAGGTTGGTGGGTTTCTTTTTTCTCTTTACACTTTATATATTTAACTCCACTGTTTTCTTGCTTGCATGGTTTCTGAGGATAAATTGGATGTAATTTTTATTTTTGCTCCTCTGTAGGTAAGTTTATTTTTTCTATCTTCTTTCAAGATTTTGTCTTTAGTTTTGATTTTCTGCAGTTTGAATATGATATGCCTCTGTGTACTTTTCTTTAAAAATGTATCCTTCTGGTATTCTCTGAGCTTCCTGTGTCTTTGGTTTGGTGTTTGACATTAATTTTGAAAATCATCAGTCATTATTGTTTTAAACATTTTGCCTGTTCTTTCTTTCTTTTCCATTTGGTATTCCCATTACACATATGCTACATCTTTTGTAATTGTCCCACACTTGGATATTCTGTTTGGTTTATTTCTCAATCTTTTTCTCTTTGATTTTCTGTTTTGGAAGTTTCTATTGGCATATCCTCAAGGTTAGAACTTCTATACTTAGCTGCATCCAATCTACTGAGAAGCCCATTGGAGAATTCCTCCTTTCTGTCCCAGTGTTTTGATCTGTAGCATTTCTTTCTTATTCTTTCTTAGAATCATGATCTCTCTGCTTAAATTTCCCATCTGTTTTTGCATGCTGTCTACTTTATCCATTAGAACACTTAGCATATGTATTAGTCTGTTTTGTGCTGCTATAACAGCATGCCTCAGTCTGGATAATTATGTTAAAACATGAGAAATTATTCTCTCATAGTTCTGGAGGCTATGAAGTCCAAAATCAAGGTGGTAGCATCTGATTTCTAGTGAGGGCCTTTTTTGTGTCCTCACATGGCAAAAGGTGGAAGGGCAAAAAGGGACAAACTCTGTGTTTCACAGGGCAGAAGAGTGAAGACAGGGCTGAAGTTAGCTATTTCTCTTTTCCCGTATGGAAGGCTAGAGCAGACTGGAGTTAGATATTTTCCTTCCCCCACTTACACTGATGAAACCCCAACAGTTTAGGCTTTTAAATAGCTTCTCTGGAGGACAGACCTTATTAACAATAATTGAATGCTCTGGCATATTTCCAAATGGTTCATTTTCTCCCTCTTCCTTTTGGAAGCATGAAGGTTTTTTGTTCAGTTTTTTTGTTTATTTTTGTTTACCTGTTTTTCACTGTGAGGACTGTAGGTAAAACTCTCAAAAGTGTGGAGTTTCTGATGTAACGTGGTCCCATTGGAGTTTTTATCTCTCAGATGATCTACACTGTACTTCTAGCAATTTGCCAATTACAGTTCAAGTTCTCCTACCTGGTCCCCGCAGGGTTTCTGCTAGGGGGATTCTGCTCTGGTAAATTGTGATTCTCTGTATCTGCCTCTCTATTTCTCCAACTTTGGGAGTGGCAGTTTGTACTGTGATCTCACTTCTTTCACAGATCTAAGAAGAGTTGCTGGTGTTTCAGTTTGTTCAGCTTTTTACTTTTTAGGATGAAGTGACGCATTCTGAACACCTAATATCCTAGGTCAGAAACTGGAAGTCCTGTGGACTTTTCACTTACCAGCTTACTCTGGCTGTGTGTTTAATGCAAAGCTAAACTCACTTTATTTTTCACATAATGGAATTTAAAAATTATAATCTGTTGCTGAAACTTCAGTAGGGGTTCATTAGATATAACATGAGCTTGGATTAAAATAGCAGGAAAAGATTTCTTGGATAAATTAATGGCTATAAGAAATGATCAAATTTAATTTATCAAAACAGAACAAAAAACAAATTAGGTAAATGTAATCATTTATATCTTATTAAGAGCCAAGTATATTCAGAAATAGTAAAACATCACTTATTTTATTTTTTCTACACTAAAATGTAGCATACAAAAAATCTCCATTAAAACAGTGAAACAGTATACCATATTTGTAGCATTTTTAGCATCACATAGCCAACTAATATCAGAAGTCATGTTGGATTCATATAGTGGGTGTAGACTCAGACCTTCCTCCCATGGAACCCCCCACTTTTTTCATTCATAGCTCAGAAGTCTGTCATTCCACAGGACTTTTTCTTTAATAAACGGAAGGGAAACATCACTGCATATGTTACAGCAGTTGAGTTCTTTTGAATTAGGTTGTTCCAAAAATTACTGTTTCATCTTGTACAGCTCCCCTACTGATTTTTTAGAACTGAGAGCTACAGTTTCTCTTCCTTGAAGTACTCTAACATTTTGCTTGTTTTACTCAGATCATTCAAAAACAAGATCTGACTTTTTAAAACATTTTCATGTAAAATGTCCTTCAGTCATGGAAACAATGAAATGTAATATTTAATATGAAATAAACTGCAACATTCCAATGCTAAATTGGAAGTATAGAGCTGTGTAGTAGCACAGGCCAGAGGTAAGTGGGTGAAATCCGTATGTCATGTGATTTCTTGTGCTATTCTGCAGCATGGCCTGAATTTTAGGTGATATATATATATATCGTGTGTGTGTGTGTATATATATATACATACCAACAGAACAGCAAGAGGAAAATCTGCCCCCATGATACAGTTGCCGCCCACCAGCTCCCTCCCCCAACATTGGGGGATTACAATTCAATATGAGATTTGGGTGGGGACACAGAGCCAGACCATATCACATGGTTAAAGTCTTCTCCCGACATGGGTCCTCTTCCCAACGCCCCCGATACACATACATATACGCACACATATATATGTAAAACATCACTCATTTTACTTTTTCTACTCTAATATGTGGCATACAAAAATATTTTTATTAAAACAATGACAACAGTATGCTGTCTTTGTATTATTTTTTTGATGATGAAGTCACCTAATATCAGAAGTCATGTTGGATTGTTATAGCAGGTGTAGATTAGATTAGATCTTCCTCCTATGGAGCCATATGTATTTTGTCATATATATGAAAAAAATATGGTTCCATGGGAGGAAGATCTGAATTTACACATATATGAAAAAATATTTTCAATGTGGATTTTTGTTTATCCTTTTTTTGTTTGTTTGTTTCTGCCCATAGCATGGCTATTGCTGACTCCTGGAATGCTGTTTGGAAAAGAATATGAAGAGAGTGATTCTTTGTCAGTTATTAGGCATCTTTTCATGGTAGGAACACCTAGATGGGGTTCATTTTGATGATATCATTTACCTGTATGCTTGGAGAGCTTTAATCAAATGAAATACATTGTTACAAATGTTATATAAAATATGTGCTACTTAGATAGGGCTGTGATTCTTTGTAAGTAGAGAAATACATCCTGTTGCTTTGGGATTTTGTTAATCTCTGGATTGCCTCAACTTTCCCTCTGACTTGTTTCTCAACTTTCCTGCTTCCAATGTGATGAAATGACATTGGCCTCACAATTATCCACTGATCCATTATGCATTTATGTGAAGTACCATGGAGACAGGTACTTGTTTCTTCTTGATGGATTGTCTAGGAAGCCTTGGGCCTTTTAGAGTCAGCAAGGTTTTCATGTTTGACTGATCCTCGTTCAGAGTGGCCAGTACTTGTCATATTCTCCTCAGAGAGAAATTTGGAAGTCCACCTCATCTTTTGCTAGGGAGGCGATGGTCAACACAGATGAGCATCTCTTGCTTCTGCTCAGCTTGTGCTCTGACGCAGGCTTTCCCTCAGTGCCACACCCCATATCTCCCTGTCTCTGAGCAGGCCCATGTAGGAAGGTGCAGAGATAAGTTAACAAAGGATGGTAGCCCTGGTCAGAGGCCTTCAGTTAAACCTTCTTCCTGCAGGTCTTTGCACAGAGCCAGAAGCAACTTGACTGGGTCACACATACAGAAGAGAGGAAGAGAGGGTGGAAAGAGGACCCATGTCGGGAGAAGACTTTAACCATGTGATATGGTCTCGCTCTGTGTCCCCACCCAAATCTCATATTGAATTGTAATCCCCCAATGTTGGGGGAGGGAGCTGGTGGGCGGTAACTGGATCATGGGGGCAGATTTTTTCCTTGCTGTTCTGGTGATAGTGAGTGAGCTCTCATGAGATCTGGTTGTTTAAAAGTGTGTAGCACTTCCCCCTTCACTCTCTTTCTCCTGCTCTGCCATGTGAAGAAGTTGATTGTTTTCTCTTCACCCTCCTACCATGATTGTAAGTTTTCTGAGGCCTCCCCAACCATACTTCCTGTACAACTTGCAGAACTGTGAGTCAATTAAACCTCTTTTCTTTATAAATGACCCAGGCTCAGGTAGTTTTCTATAGCAGTGTGAGAATGGACTATACACCATACTCTTAGCTTACATCTCTTCCCCTACCCAACTTTCCTTCAATGAAAGAATGGTAAATATAGACATTCTAAAATCCTGCCAAATAATGGCAATATAGCAGTTGCATTTCTTTTTCTTCAGAACAAATAAGTATTAGAATTGTTGGATGAAATAAGTCTTTATTCCTATTTCTCCTTGACCCCACCAAAAAACTTCATACTGTTAAAAATTGTGCCACTGGTTATATGATCTTGAATATTCATGTATTGAATATATAACTCTGTGATGTATAAAGATGATTTAAGTGATTGTATCAGGTTGCAATTTATCATTTGACTCTATAATAGTTAGTCACATATGACCAATTAAATTATCCAATCTGATAAAAATGTATAGTGTGGTGCTTATTAATAGCTAATACATTGGTATAATGCATAGAACCATAAAAGTATAGACCTAATGTGTACATTTCTGTTGCTGTGATAGATAACAGCATTTTCTGATTCAAAATTTTTAAAATTTATTTTATTATTATTTTTTGAGACAAGAGTCTTGCTCTGTTGCCCAGGCTGGAGTGCAGTGGTGTGATCTCAGCTCACTGCAACCTCTGCCTCCCAGGTTCAAGCAATTCTCATTCCTCAGCCTCCCTAGTAGCTGGGATTACAGGCACCTGCCACCACGCCCAGCTAATATTTTGTATTTCTAGTAGAGACAGGGTTTCACCATGTTGGCCAGGCTGGTCTCGAACTCCTAACCTCAAGTGATCCACCTGTCTCAGCCTCCCAAAGTGCTGGGATTATAGGCATGAGCCACTGTGCCCAGCCTGATTAAAACATTTTTTATGATTTGAAAAATATCAGAAATACATTCTCCCTTGCTCACCACCTCTCCATTCCTTTCTCTTTTTTTTCTGCACATCAATATTTCCTTTGAACAAAGAAAGATCCAGAAATACTGACAGATGAGAGGTAGCTTGTCCTGACAACTTCCAGATTTAGTTTGGTGGATGAATTTCATGAATTCTGGTGAGAATACTAACTTTTATTAGAATTCTGGAATTTTAGCAAACCAGTTAGGGAAGATAGTAAGAATTTGGATGTACATCTCAAATATTAAGTAACTTCAGCATTATTATTCTTCCCTTTCTAAGGCATACTAAAACTGGGGATAAACAATACCCCAAATCCAAATGCAAGTGGGTTTTTTGTCTCAGAGTCCCAAACCAGTAAAGGCGTAGGCATTCAAACCCTGCCATTTCCTCCTTTCTTGCTAGGTCCCCTGGCAGCCCCACACTGTCCTGTTTTTCTTGTCATCCCTACGGGCTCTGGGCAACTGATGCTTTTGCTGTGTTCCTTCCTTTGTCTGTTGACAAGGGTGCAGGCATCTAGGAATAGTCTTCCTCTGAGATACCTCTGGGGGACTGTTTTAGAGGCTGTATGATTCCATTTCCCTGTGCCACACCCAAAAGCTCATTTCTCCTTTGTCATAAGACTCTCAATAATTTTAGCTTTGTCTTCCTTAAGAGTAATTTTTCAGCTGGGTGTGGTGACTCACATCTGTAATTCCACCACTGTGGGAGGCCAAGTTGGGAGAAACACTTGAGCCCAGGAGTTTGAGACAAACCTGGGCAATATAGTGAGGCCTCATTTCTATAAAACATAAAAAAATTAGCTGGGCATGGTGGTGCATGCCTGTAGTCACAGCTACTTGGGATGCTGAGGTGGGAGGATTGCTCGAGCCCAGAAGTTCAAGGTTACAGTGAGCTATGATTGCACCACTGCACTCCAGCCTAGGTGACAAAGAGAGACCCTGTCTCTTAAAAAAAATAAAATAAAATAAAAGTAAATTTTCTGCCACCTAAGAGCATCTCCCATCATTGTTCGGGGAGTCTGCAACATAGCCTTTTCAGGGAGTGATAACCCTGGTATTTAAAGGCCTATCTCTCCATTCAATGTTTTCTTTAAAGTTTCTCTCAAGGGGCTGAGTCTTCAAAACTTAAACATAAAAAAAAGATTTCAAATATCTGGATTGGGACTCCCCTTGTGCTATGGTTGAAGCTGTCTGGTTGATAATTAGTGATTGAAAAGAGACATGTGCAGGTATATTACAAATAATCCTCAGATTTCAATATCAGTCACCTATTGCTCTATGATCAGTAAAAATGCGAGTTTTGTTTCTGTATTTCAGAACTGTGTCCTGGAGGAGAGAAACTTTAGAAGAAAGCTAGTTTAATTAAATGATCTGTACTTATTTGCAGTGGTATAAAATGTACATATGTAACAGGCATGTAAAAATTAATTTTTCCCTCATTTCCTGTTTCTCAATGCTATTGAGTCATTAATTTCTTCATTCAGTAAATAGGTGTTTACGCGCATGTACTATGCACCCTGGTCTGTGCTCAGGATATCACAGCAAACAAAGAGAATATGAACTTGACCTCACCACCTTGTAGTCTAGGAGCTGTAGATAACATTAACAGTTAACTTCATCATCACTGCCCATCTCAATTTAGGAATCTTGTTAAGACCTAGCACATCTGGTTACTTTCAGGATGAAAAAATAAATAGTTTTAAAAAACAGAGGCCGAGTGCAGTGGCTCATGGCTCATGCCTGTAATCCCAGCACTTTAAGAGGCCGAGGGAGGCAGATCACCTGAGGTCAGGAGTTCGAGACCAGCCTGACCAACATGGTGAAAGCCCGTCTCTACTAAAAATGCAAATATTAGCTGGGCATGGTGGCACGCACCTGTAATCCCAGCTACTCAGGAGGCTGAGGCAGGAGATTGCTTGAACCCAGGAGGTAGAGGTTGCAGTGAGCTGATATCACGCCACTACCCTTCAGCCTGGTGACAGGGCAAGACTCTGTTTCAAAAAAACAAAAAACAAAAGAACAGAAGGCAAACAATTCAGAGTGTTGCTGGTATATGTTGTGTGACTTTTTGAAAAATGTTAATTTTTGATATGTTTCAGTGATCAGCAGTATGCTGTGAGAGTTGTAAAGCTCTATATCTGCTTATTGGGCTGGGCGTGGTGGCTCACACCTGTAATCCCAGCACTTTGGGAGGCTGAGGAGGGTGGATCATGAGGTCAGGAGATTGAGACCATCCTGGCTAACATGGTGAAATCCCATCTCTACTAAAAATACAAAAAAATTAGCTGGGCATGGTGGCAGGAGCCTGTAGTCCCAGCTACTCGGGAGGCTGAGGCAGGAGAATGGTGTGAACCCAGTAGGTGGAGCTTGCAGTGAGCCAAGATCGTGCTGTTGCACTCCAGCCTGGGCAACAGAGCGAGACTCCGTCTCCAAAAAAAAAAACAAAAAACAAAAAATCTGTATCTGCTTATTAAGGCAAAATCGTTAATTTCGTATAATATACTTGTTTTGTATACAATACAAAGGAAATACCAATACTTTTGGTCTTTGTAATAGAATATTAATGCTGTAAGGACCTGGAAAACATCTTATTGAATTCTGTCATTTCGTAGAGAGGAAATGAAGGAGCAAGAGACAGTGCTGGGTGTCCCCCAGCCTCTGCTTCAGACAGAGGGGTGTAATTGAGACCAGCTGAGGCTGGCTGACCTTACCACTAGCTTTAACTATAAAAAGAGAATTGCAGAGGAAAACACAAACTTAGAAGAGGCCAGGTTTTCTCTGGAGACTTGGTCTAAGGCAAAGCCTTGTTCTTGAGGAAAGCCTATTATGGAGATTTGCTTTAGGAGGTGGCTGGCTTGCCACTTTCAGCAAGAGCAGAGTGACAATTCCGAGACATTAAAGAATAAGGTAACCAAGGGCAGTTCTCAAAAGTTTACTCTAAAGGAAGTGAATTGAATTTCCTTGGAAATTTTAGCTATTCAAGAATAAAATCCAAAATGTTTTAGAGAGAATTGGATAAAATATTCTTTTTAAAAGCCAGTTACCCATTTTATTAATTCCAAGTTTTATTAATTTTTATAAATTATAATTTATTAATTTATAAATTCCAATTTTATTAATTCCACAATTGATTTTAAATGTCCCGCCATTTTATATACCATGAAGGAGGAAAAATCACTGCCCACTAAGCTGTGATCTAAAGTTTTCTTATCACTTTGATTTTATTTTATGCTTATTGAAAGAACTGTTTGAACTTAGACACAAGTTTTTATCATTGGTCACTCTTACACCTACAAGGATAAGGAAAGTAAACGGGACCAAGCTGGTTGGAAAGGTTTGCCTCTGTGACAGCCTTATGCTGCCTGAGGACTGGGAGAATTTCAAGGGTGATTGGGTAAGGTATTCCGAAGCTTCTTTACATCAAGAGTTCAGTTCTTCTCCCTCACTCTTCATTGAGCATCATTGATGTCCATGATTTTGTAGATACACTACATTGGAGTGTATTGGAGACACTGGTGACTCATCATTTCTTAAAAGAACCTGTAAAGTAGCAAAAGGCCATTGGTGCAGAGCTTTTTATTTGGCTTTGGAATTCAGTGGAGAGCTAGTGTGCTGTGGTTCAGGACTGAGGCTGATCACTTCTTAGCACTCCCTCCCAACCTGTGTTCCATGGCCAACTGATTCTGAGTTCTTACAAGAACTCAAGAGTGTGCCTCTCTGTTTTCAGGATTTTTTCCCACACTGCTGATGTTCAGTCATGCTCGGACGGTGAGAACTCTCTTACAATTGCCATAAGGCAGACAGAGCTTGTCAGATGGCACTGACTCTGAGACACGTCCTGGTTTCGTGCTTCAGAGATGTAAGAATGTAAAAAGAAATGTGTGATGAAAGATGGCACGGAAAGACTTTATTACCTTTATTGCTCTTCTCCCTTTGGTATTTGACCTGTTCTGTTGCAGACAAGGTCAATCAGCTGCTTTGTATTGTCATTGTGAGGAATCAAGGTTGCAGTTCTGTGGAGGGCCTGCCTGGCGTTTCTCTAGGTCACGGTCAGAACGCTGGTGATCTCCAAGCTGTCAACAGGTGTTCTGTGCAGACAGGGCCGTGGTTGCAGAAGTTTGAAAGAGACTTTAGACCGCATTTCTCTTATTTTAATGTTTTCTTTTCTTTTTTAGAGCAGCCCTGAATAGACATCAGGGAGGAGAGACATAATATCAATGTGGGTATTAGCCTCTGAAAAAGTCCTGCACTAAAGAATCCTGTTTGAACGCTTACTTCTGTGTTCCTAAGCTTATTTGACTATCAGAGTCTTTCCCCTCCCAGCTTTTTATGAGGGCAGAGTTAGAGTGTCCTCTAGGCTATTTCGGTGCTCAGTCCTAACAACCAAGCCTGCACCACCACTGCTGACCTTCGATAGGGCGCTCACATTGGAGACTGAGTTATCCTCAGAGGAAGAGCATATCCACAGAAGAGCTAACAGCATTTTCCCAGTCCTCAGGTGGCCCGAGGCTGTCACCAAGGCAGACCTATTCCAAGGCTCTTTTCCAGTGACAATTTATCTTTACGCCCCTACCGGGGTGTTCATGTCTGCATCTCAGACATAGTGGCTGGTAGTTAAATGGTAGTGCTCTTTTTGCCCTCACCTGTTGATCTATGTACTTTCACCCCTCCCTGGATCATCTTCTCTCTTCCCAGGGCTTTACCCTTCCAGTCATGCTGGAGACTTCCAAAGCTGCTTCTCCACCTGGGATGTGATGTGAAGCTGCGGACACGTGTGTCGATTCGACAGCTAATCTTCACCACGCTAATGTGTCACGTGGGGCTTCAACCTCAATATGTCCTGAAATGACCTCAGAATGCCCACATCCCTCCAAACACCCCATTCTTGGTAAATGAGCATCCAGGAGATAAAGTTCCAAATCAAGTCATGATGGCTTTTCTCCCTAAAGTTAATCCTCAACTTTCGTAAATTCAAATTCACTCCTCCCCACCATCGGCTGTGCTACAGCCAAATTTGGACCCTCATTTTCTCTAACCAGAATATTGGTGTCCTTTGAAATTTTTTTTCGCTAAATCCATCTTCTGTGACACTTGGATTGATTCCTCAGCATCACATCAAGCCACTGCTCCTGTTAAATAAATCTTCTAGTTCCTATGGAATAGGAATGTTCAGTGCAACTTAGCTGGAAACTGTCAGAAAAGTGGGTTAGAAAGCATATGCATACATGCATTAGGGTAGAATACAATGTAGCTATTTAAAAAGTTGCACTTAATTTTAAAAAATATTTAACTGTTCATGCCATATTTTTAAGTGAGAAAAATCAGATTGCAAAGTACCGCCTATTTATAGAATCCTCACTAAGGATATATATATGCTTTTTTTTTTGAGATGTAGTCTCGCTCTGTAGCCCAGGCTGGAGTGCAGTGGTACAATCTTGGCTCGCTGCAAGCTCCACCTCCCGGGTTCAGGCCATTCTCCTGCCTCAGCCTCCTGAGTAGCTGGGGCTACAGGCACCCACCACCATGACCAGCTAATTTTTTGTATTTTTAGTAGAGACAGGATTTTCTCCGTGTTAGCCAGGATGGTCTCGATCTCCTGACCTCGTGATCCACCTGCCTCAGCCTCCCAAAGTGCTGGGATTACAGGCATGAGCCACCGCACCCAGCCCCATATATGCATTTTACACATGTATTTATGTAAAACATTCTGGAGATATAAAAATGCTAAAAGTTGTTTATCTTGTGGCATTGGGGCTACAAATGATTATAATGTACTTATTTATTTGTGCTTAGGTGTTCTGAATTTTTTGATAGTGAAGATGTATGCCTTTAAAATTGAAAAAATTAAAAATTGTTATTTATTTATTTATTTATTTATTTATTTATTTATTTATTTATGTATTTATTAGATGGAGTCTTGCTCTGTCACCCAGGATGGAGTGCAGGGGTGCAATCTTGGCTCACTGCAACCTCTGCCTCTCAGGTTCAAGCGATTCTTCTGCCTCAGTCTCCCAAGTAGGTGGGATTATAGGCACATGCCACCATGCCAGGGTAATTTTTGTATTTTTAGTAGAGACGGGGTTTCACCATGTTGGCCAGGCTAGTCTCAAACTCCTGACCTTAAGTGATCCACCCACCTTGGTCGCCTAAAGTGCTGGGATTACAGGCATGAGCCATGTGCCCAGGCTTAAAAATTGTTATCTACAAGATTGAGTTCCAAGGTCATCTCCGCTGTGTAAAGTGTCCCTCATGTTAGTCTTCAGAGCACTGGCTACCCATGTGCTTCATTGTTTAGAGAGCTCTTGGCAAGCTGACTGCATGGTGCTGAAATGACCTGGAATACATCTGTTCAGTCCAGTCCAGGGAACAAGTATATTCCCTGGACCGGACTGTCAACCCCTTGAGGACAGGGGCCATGTCTGATTCATCTTGTGTTCTTATATTTGGCCCAGTCTGCCCTCCAGTGAGCATTTGATAAGCGTTTAAGAAATGAAGAAGTATTCTAGAAGACTGCTACTATGGCTGTTTTCTTGCTGGTGTGTGTGAGCATATACATATTTTATACACATGTACACACACATGCTTATTATGTGTTCTATGTATTCTGCCTGTTCCAGGGATATTAGAGGAAACTGTGTCACCTGTGAGGTAGGTATGGTTATTACTGCTGTTTCAGAGAGGTAAGTGGAGGCTGAGAGGTGAGCGAGTGAATTTGCCAGTAGATTTGCCTGAGCTTTGTGTGCCTCACCTGAAACCTTGCTCTCAAATGTTATTATACTATCTTCTAAGGATCCACTGTTACCACAGAACACTTTTAGAAACCAATTTCCTCCCCACAACAAGGATAGTCACCAGGTTCCTGGTAGAGGGAAGGCTGGTTCTGAGTGGAGGCCGGTGACAAGTCAGCACTGTGTCCCTGCTGCACAGTTTTTCACAGAGCTGGCTCCATGGGTAGAAACCAATGTCAGGTACTAGAGTCAACACACCAACCCCAAGTTGTGCCTTGAAGTTGGCTCTCAAACTATGGTCCTGGTGTTTCTGAGTTCTTGTGACCTGAATAGGAAAAAAGTACATAAGTAAAAAGCAAAACAAGCCTAGAATCTTCTGTTCTGATCCAATCGACAATGATCTTATTTCTTATTACTTTGACTGAACCTGCAAGTGGTTCTGTTGATGAAAAAGAGAAAATGGTTGGAACACACAGTCATTTCTAGCTTTTCATGCATTTGGGTCACCACAACTTGAGGGTCCTTAGCAGCCCATGAATGATGGTGCAACTGTGTGTGTGGTGTGGTCTTTCCTCCTTTATATTTTTCTACATTTTCTAAGCCTCTTGTTATGTGTAGGTGTTCATTTTTAATGAGTAGACAGTATGTGTGTATGGCAGGGAGGAAGTGGATTGTGAGGAATAAAGAGGAGCTGCCTGAGAAAGTTATATGGGAGGGAGGTGGAAAGATAATGAAAGTCAACTTCATAAGGGGAAAAGGTGAGTGATGACGCTGACTTCCATTGTCTTTCCAAATTGCATGCTGGTAGGAAAAGTAATGACTTGGGCGCTACTCCCATTCCTAGTTTGCCATGGGCAGCATCTGTGATGTCCCTTAGCCTGTTTACTTCTGGGGTGATCTACCATCCAGATTGGCTTTGGTCTGAGTGCTTTCCTGAGATGCAAGACTTTTAGTGCTAAAACTGGGGTAATTTTCAGTTGGTCATCTGCCACTTCCCTTCCTTATAACTCTCTCAGGCAGTTCCTCCTTACCCCTTTCATTCAATACACCCCATCCCTGCCACACACACACGCTCTATTCTCATTGAAAATTAATACATACACATAACAAGAAGTTTGGAAAATACAGAAAAGTATAAAGAAGGAAAAACCACACATGCCCATAGCTCCACCATCATCCAGGGACATCCGCTATCAACATTGTGATACGTTTACTTTCAGGGCTTTTTCTATATAGGCAACCTTTCTGTGACTTATTTTCACATTTCCTAGCTGCCCTCAATAGTCATTTCAACTAAATTATCTTCATAAAATTATTTGCAGCAGTGAGGAAAGCCTTGGATGATTTATTTCCTCCTATATTCCTGAGATATGGCCCTGGTTGGATGCCCAAGGTGTAACATACAAGAACTATCAAAGACTTCAGTATCAGGTAATTAAATCCTTAACAGAGGTTGGCAACCATTTTGAGGTTTATAGATAAAGGAGGGCAGGAGAAATTGCAGAAAGTTTAGCAGTAAACCACAATAGCTGTGGAATATTTCATTAGGAGATTGCAGAGCCGATGCCATAATTATTATCAGTATATGAGTATTTCTTATATGAAAGAGAGTGATACATTTTTCTCCTACCTCTAGTGAACGTCAGAGAAGACGAAATGAGTCTTAAGCATAGTGTGAAGGATTTAGGCTAGATAATAAGAAAAGTTATTAACTACCTTAGTAGGTTCGAGAGAGTCTAAGAAATCTCCTTCTCTGAAAGTCTTTAAAAATGATAGAGATTTTCCTATCAAGGAAGGATTAAGTGTGGGCCTGCCTAATGTAGAAGAATAAACAAAATACCCTGCCAGAGTCTCAGCCAGTACTCAGGTTCTATGATTCTATATATATTAGAGAGCACATAAAATGCATGTAAAATTGATTTTTATTTTACATTTTTCCTTTGAGAAACAAAGAAAAATAGATAGTGACATTTTTAAGGCTCAGGTTTAATTTTCAGACGGTTGTGGAACATGTTGCTATGGGGTTGGATGGTAACATCAGAGGGAGGCACTGGGCTGTGCCGAAGTTGACTTTTATCATTTTTCCAAATTATATTCTTGTTGCTTTTCCCCAAAACTTTAAAATAGGTTCATTTAGTTGAGTAAATGTCTAGGCTGGGATTTTAAGCCCCCTTTGTATTTCAAGGGATTATACCAAATCTACCTGGTTTGCAGCACCGCAAGTAACTTCCGGTCCTTGCTTCCTCAAGCCTGTTCTGTTGATTATTCTTAACTGTTAGCAGCGTTTCATTCAAAACTCTTTGCATTTTCTCCGGTGGTTTTCCTTTCCTGCACATTCATGCGAATGGTATATTCCTTGTAAATATAGTCTGTGGAGAACATCCCTTTCTATGCAAATTGGCAGCTCAGGGAATAGTTGGGTGCTTACAATGTCATTGAAAGTCGCACAAATCAATTGGCAAAAATTATTTTCTGTGATTATCTTGTTTTTGCAGTTACATTTTTAATTTTGACAGTTTAAGTGTGTTTAGGGTTCACGATAGTTAAAGGCCACATAGAATGTGGGGCAGGTCACTGCTGAGATTCCTACTGCTTGGCTAATAAGGTTTTCTTTGGACTTTTTATGTCATTTAATCTCATTAACATTGAAGAGAGATACTTTAGAACAAAACAAATGAACAAATATTTATTGGGTGCCTGTGATATGCAAGGTATATAAAGGGTAGAGTGAGGCATAAAACTTAGGAGCCCTTGCATTCAAGATCCTCACTATCTAATTAACAAAAACTAGGTAGTAATAAAATAAGGATACAGACCACATAGAAAAGGTACCATAAAGTGGGACTTGATTAATTGACAACAGCTTATACAGGTGAAGAGTACTCGATTTTGGAGAGAGAGCTGCAGGCTGTATTAGGATCCTTTCATTCATGACATCTGAGTTGGTCTTAAAGGTGTTGATTAAACAGAAAATGGGCCTTCTAGGATGGTGAAATAATGTGCGTAAATACTGAATAAGAGAAAGCAAAAGGTATATTTAGGAACCAATAAATATAATTTGGTTGAAAAGGAGACTTTGAGCAGGAGAATAGTGGAAAAAGTTTGGAGACCAGTTCTCAATTAATATCAAATGGATTCATTTTCTATTGCTGTGGAACAAAATACCACAAATTTAATAGCTGAGATCAATACCCATTTATCGTCTCATAGTTCTGTAGATCAAAAATCTGGGTAGACACAGCTGGGTCCTCTGTTTAGGGTCTCACAGGATCAAAATCAAGGGGTTTGGGATTAACCTGGAGATGCTGGAAAAAATTCCCTTCTAAGTTCATCCAGATTGTTGTCAGAATTTAGATCCTTTTGGTTGTAGGATTGAAGTCTTTATTTTCTTGCTTGCTGTTGGCCAAGGGACACTCTCAGCTCCTAATGCACACACTCAAGTCCTTACTACATGGTTCTCCCATCTCTGCAACAGAGGAGTTCATTTATGTTGAATCCCATGTAACTCTGAATCTCTGCCTTCCTCTTCTGCCACCAGCTGGTGAAAACTCTCTGCTTGTAAAGGTCTCATATGTTTAGCTGAGGCTCTCTCAGATACTCTTTCTTTTGATTAATTCAAGGCCAACTGATTAGTGACCTTAATTACATTTACACAATCTCTTTTGCCATGCAATAGAACATAATCATGAGCAAAAGGGACGCAAAGAGACGAAGATTATGGGAGTCAGCTGAGTCCTCTGCCTACCACACCAAGCCTATCAAATGATACCACCATGTCCCTTCATGTTACCTAAGAGCTCAAACCTCAGGACGTGTGTGTAGGATAAAGTAACTAGTTTAAACAGTGGCAGAAATGTGGTAGAATTTGGCACTTTTATCAACTCTTTTATTTTCAACCAAATATCCTTTTCATGGAGGAAAAATATGAACCTTTAAGGGAAGTTCTTAGATATTCTTCTATTCATCTTTCAAGGTTATAAGCATGTGAAAGGCTTTCTTATGCCTCCAAAGACATTGGCAGTGTTACTGACTTGACCTAGAGGAGAGGACAAACTTGAAAAAGAAAAATTCCCCTGAGGGTGTGTATACTATTCATAAATCCTTTTTTCTTTCCCTGGCCCAAGTATCCTTATATTTACTACATTTTTTAAAGAGTCATGTCATTCCACAAAAAGTACAAAATCCTATTTCAAGGCATAGACAGTAGTAGAGTTGGTGTTGGAATTTAGTTAAGAAAAAAATAACTCTAAATGTTTATAACTAAAATTTACCATGCTAATGGTATTCTCCAGTCCAACATGCTTGCAACATGTTGAATCATTCAGGGAAGAAATAGTGTTTATTTCTATCTCTCACTGAGCCATTGCATCCAATCTGAAATTTGACAGTCATCTGAGTGGGCAGTAGAAAAAGGGAAGGCTGAGTGTATAATGCAGAAAATAGTGTCTTGTACAGTATCATCAGAATGAGTTGCTGATGCAGTGTAGCCAGTTACATGCAAACAGGATAAATACTGCCAGTCAGCACATTCCCAGCACCCCTAGCAGCTTTGGGCAGAGCAGGGAGCAAGATGTTGCTGAGTGTTTGAAAATGTTTCATCTTCTTAGACTATGAAAGTAGCTCTGTCCCTTCACTGGATGCTTAACTTCATTTAGGAAGAGTGTTAAGACCTTTCTCATAATCTATGAATCCTATGCTAATGGATGAATGCAAATATTGTTATCACCTTCCATTGACAAAGGACTACATTGTTACAATGGAGAAAAGTGTTAATCCTTTTGTAATTAATGCCTTATTGGGGTCAGCACATGTCAAGGATGTAGTTGGATTTTGGTAAATTAACTTTGAAGTCCTTTACTTAATTCTCATTTTTCTTTTATCTTAAAAAGTAACCATTGCATATAACTTTGTACTTTTTCTTTTACCAATGATATAAGACTTAGTTTTTACATTGAAATGAAACCAAACCAGACAAAAGGTGAATAGGAAGGACATGTGGCTCTTACTATCCTACTCCCTTAACTCAACACAAAGGAAAATTCAGCGTAGAGAAATTACTATGACCTTGTAGTAAACAATAACCATTGGTTTAATAGCTTCTAGATTTCATTCCTGGAAAGTAACTAGTTCTTATTAAATGGTATTTATTATGATTCCTATTACTATCACTTTGACATACATATATATAAGAAGATGGCCAGACATTTCACGTACTGAAGCAGAAGTGCAAACAGTCACTATGTCTTGAGTTCAGCAGGGCTAGAGTGATGGGATGGAGTGTTCAGGAGTGATTTCCTGAAAGAGGTGGGTTTCAGTCAGTGCTTTCCTGAGTGGTTTCTTAAAAAAAAAAAAAAAAAAAAAAATTCCCTAGCTTGTTATGATTAACACGGTCCTGGGGTCAAATATGTTTAGCTACCACAGGCTGGAAAGATTCAAAAGGTTTCTTCACTGTGTGACTTCTCAGAGCCTTTTATGACAATTACATAACTCTCCAAAAGGAAGACTCCATATGTGGTGATTTGAAAGCATATTTGATCTTTTTGCTCTTCCATGGAGCTCCCATGGCTGGAGTGGTGGAGCAAACTTTGGGAAAAGGTAAGATCCTGCCTTGAAGGATGAGTGGGAGGCCTCATGTAGTCGATGGAAATGGGGCAAGAGCTGTATATTATAAGCAGAGGCTTTGGAAGGAGCAAAGGCAGAAGTGTGGTGAGCCATGGGAGACCAGCTAAAGGGGTGGTCTGGGGACAAACTGGGAGGAAAGGATGATTTTGAAGAAACAGGAAATGAGTGGAGGTGATTGGGTTTTTTTGTAGTTGTTGTCTTGATAGCATTTTTTAAAAGACAGATTAATCTGTCAACATGGTCCAGAGTGATCTGGATAGGCAGAGCCTGCAGGCAGGAAAGCTCATCAGGAGTCTTTTGTGTTTGTTCAAGCGTGGTGTTACCAGGTCCTCCCCAACCTTGTTTCTCTATTATGATCTCTCAGCGGATGATGGTGTGGTCCCTCCTGTGCTTGGGCTCCATGTTGTCAAGTGTCCAGCATCATCCTGGGGACCTGGAATTTGTACCAGGTCTCCAAGGCAACATCTATCTTAACGCCTGGATATGCCTTATAACACTTCTCTTTCTGTAAGTCTGTCTTTGGCTCCACATCGTTTCTTTTTATTTTATTTTATTTATTTTTTAAACTTTACTTTGCATTCTGGGATACATGTGCAGAGTGTTCAGGTTTGTTACATAACTATATATGTGCCATGGTGGTTTGCTGCACCTGTCAACCCATCATCTAGGTTTTAAGCCCCGCATACATTAGATATTTGTCCTAATGCTCTCCCTCCCCTTACCCTCCACACTGTTTCTTTAAAGAACATGTTATTATAACCCGGAGACGTTCACTGTTAAGTGCAGCTTCCTTCATGGTTGGCTGATCTAAAACCTGCACAGACCACAGCCCTTTATGGTGCGTTTCATGTTTGCATGTCTGTCATCTGAAATGCCTCGTAGACTATGTTGGCAACTGGCCAAGCTGAGCATAAAAGGGGGATGGCCTACCAGGCTTCATAGCCTTTCCCCTTTGAGTTATCGAGGAAACAAAACCAGAGTTGTTTCCATGTGAATGACAGTTAAAAAGATAACTAAGGAAAGTGCTGGTCAATCACAGTTTACAGTTGTTGGAGAGCCCAACTTGGAAGGACTCAAGGACAGAGTGCTGATCTCCATGGGAGAAACAACTGTGCTTTTATGGAATCTTCTCTCCGTTCTTGATGCTTCTCTCTTCTCTCCATTCTTGTATTATGGGGATTAGCAAGTCTAGCCTGGTGAATAATAGATGCTGGATAATCTCCTTGTCTTCTCCCTTACCTCTTAATTCATTTTGACCTTGACTTGGAAGATATCCTTCTACCACGAAGAAATTGTCAGCCAGAGTTTTACACTGTTTGATCACTTTGCTATTTGAAGTGTGAGTTGTTTTTTAAAAAATATACAAAGAATAACTTCTCTATTTTTTTTTGTTTTCCTTTTTTTTTTTGCTTAACATGTGAGAGGTGAAATAAAGGAGCTCCTGATAAGTATAGAGATTAGGAAACAAAACAAAGCAACAACAAAGTCTACACACCTCACAGCCAACAGCTGCCCAGTTAATGTCATGTGCATTTACAGCAGAAGTGGTCAGTGACAACACAGTGGAAGGCAGTTCAGGTCACAAATGCAGAACAGGAAATATATTTTCATCTTGTTATTTATGACCCAGCCTTAAAGGAAAACAGATGGTACTACTTTCAGAGCTGTTTTGCTCTTGTTTCAAATGGCTCATTCAAATCAAACACGGATTCTATTCTTAGTCGAGGCAGCTGCTGCATTGTCTGAGCTGGGCTGTTTTTACCAACAACACCCCTTCCTCTGACAGAATGTCCAGAGAAGACCACAGCAACATCACTGTCACTATCATCCAGTAGTCCTAAGAGAACCGCATTTGTCGGCAGCAGCACAAACCCTATTGCTGGCTGACACCGTTTAGGATAAACTGTGGTTGGATTTTGAGTAGAATCTGGAACCGCCACTCCCTTTCCTCTTGCATTTAATTCTTTCCCTTTGAAAGCAATGATTTGTTCCAATTTTAGAGTAGCGTGACCTTTCAGGGACCCTTAGGGTGGGGAAGATTGCAAAGATGGGAAGAGAAGTCAAAAGGGGCTAAGAGAGGAAATGGAATGTGAGAGATGTTCTCATAACACAGAGGAGACAGCAGACACTACTTAAGTGCCCTCTCCCAGGGTAGCCATATTGTCCTGCTGATTTTCTTTAGTCACAGGCTCTATTTATGAGACTCACTAATAAGACTTTAAAGAGTAACTTCTTTTTAAAAATCCATTTTTGAAAACAAAGTAATACATGTCCATAATTCAATAACAACAACACCACTTTCCATCTATTCATTTCTCCACTCTACGTGGAGCCCCTGGGTTTAGTCCTCCCACTGGACACCCACTCCCTACCCTTCTATGCCCAGAAGCAATCACTTTAAATTTTTCTAGCTGTTAACTTCAGACAGTGACCTCTATATTTCTAAAAAATGTGCTTATAGTGTTGAGTATTTAGTTTGGGTCAATATCTCTTACATTTCTTTAATGGTAGTTGAGGATTTAGCTTGTCTAGAACTCTTCCCTTGACTAACTCGTTCATTCAATTGAATTATATTATATTTTCAGTTAATTATCTGACAGTTTTTATGTTATTAGGAGTAGGTAAGTTATTTTTATTGTCAATCCATGTCATGTATTATTAGATTTCCTTTCTTGTACAACGTTTTGTTTTTCCTAAAGTTAATAATTGTACAACTTTTTATTTGCTTATTTTTACGTATGTCTTTAAACTTTTTTGAGATCAACACTTGTCAAATGCTTTGTAAAATCTTTGAAATAATCAAACACATCTAAGTATCTGTTTGTACTCTCCCTCTCCCTTTTCACTCTCCTTTCTCCTGAAAGCCTCTAAACCCTTCTTTCTCTTTCCACCTATTCTGACCTGTTTGTTGGCTAAGTCTTTTGAATAAGGCTTACTCTAGAACTTTCCATTACTTTTCCTGTGTTGGCTCACTTTCTAAGATTCCATATTCTGTGATAGGATCTTAAACACAAATACGAGGGAAGTCAAGTTTTTCATCCCTTTTATTCCTGAAACTCATGTTAATTTACCCTCACATTATACAAACATAGTTCAACATGGTAGAGAAAATGAGAAACCAAGTGTATTAGTCCATTTTCATGCTTCTGATAAAGACATACCTGAGACTGGGAA
>NC_045438.1:57680209-57683107 GCF_002776525.5 Piliocolobus tephrosceles | reverse complement strand
TTAGTCCATTTTCATGCTTCTGATAAAGACATACCTGAGACTGGGAAGAAAAAGAGGTTTAGTGGCCTTACAGTTGCCCATGACTGGGGAGGCCTCACAATCATGGAGGAAGGCAAGGAGGAGCAAGTCACATCTTACATGGATGGCGGCAGGCAAAGAGAAAGCTTGTGCAGGGAAACTCCCGTTTTAAAAACCATTAGATCTCAGGAGACTCATTCACTATCCTGAGAACAGCACAGGATATATACCTAAATGTACCTAATGTACATTTACCTAAATGTAGAACCCAAAACTATAACACTTCTGGAGGAAAACAGGTAGAAATCTTTGTGATCTTGAGTTAGTCAAAGATTTCTTTGATATATCACTAAAAGCTTGATCCATTAAAAATTGATTCATAAACTAAACTTCGTCAAAATAAAAAAATTGGCTCTTATGTAAGAGTATGAAAAGAGAATCCACAGACTGGGAGCAAATATTTGCAAAACACATACCTGATAAAGAACCTCTAAGTAGACTACATAAAGAATTCTCAAAACTTGACAGTAAGAAAATAAACAACTCATTTAAACAATTGGCTGAAGACAGGAACAATTTTTCAAACAAGATATA
The DNA here is from genome assembly GCF_002776525.5 of Piliocolobus tephrosceles. NCBI lineage: Eukaryota > Metazoa > Chordata > Mammalia > Primates > Cercopithecidae > Piliocolobus > Piliocolobus tephrosceles. The sequence continues at coordinate 57,682,495 of NC_045438.1, read as the reverse complement.
TAGATGACAAATAAGCACATGGAAAAGATGTTCAACATCAATTAGTCACTAGAGAAATGCAAAGAAAAGCCACACTGAGATACTGCTTCATACCTGTTAGAATGAAAAATTAAATGGACTGACTACATCTAGTATTACCAAAGATGTGGAGGAACTGGAGATCTCCTATACTTCTAGGTGGAATGTAAAATGTTACAATCACTTTGGAAAGCAGTGTGGTAGTTTTTGTAAAAATTAAACTTGGACCTGTTATATGGTCCAATCATTCCACTACTAAGTATTTACCCAAGAGAAAAGAAAACTTATATCCATACAAAGGCACGTCCATGAATGTTCTTAGCAGTCTTGTTAAATAATAGCCAAATCCTAGAAACAGCACAAATGTCTATCAACAGATAAACAAATAAGCAAACTATGGTATATCCATACAACATAATGCCACTCAGAGGTAGAAAGAAACAAAATATTGCTGCACCTAATAGAATGAATGAAGCTCAAAATAAATAGCCTGAATGAAAGAAGCCAGGCAAAAATGATTATGTACTGCACGAGTCCACTTATATAAAATTCTAGATAATAGGAACTAATCCATTGTGATAGGAAGCTAATCAGTGGTTGCCTGGGGTGGGGTGGGGGTGCTAGAAGAAGGGATTATAAAGAGTTCACTCTCTTAGTGTGGTGATGATTTTGTGGACGTATACATATGTCAAAGCTTATCAAATTGTACATTTTAAATATATGCAGTTTTTATATCAATTATATCTCAATAACATTTTTTAAATGAAAAAAGCATCATGTGGCTACCTCTGAATTATGCTTGTTTAATAAGAATGCTTTCAGATCACTGGTATCTATGCATCCATCAATATCGATTCGGCCAAGCCCTGTGCTAGGTTCCAGGTGAGCAAAACAGAGTCCCTAACTTCACTGGCTCTTAGTCTACTGGGAAAGAGGAATAATTGTATATATAAAATCATAATGATAACATGTAACACTTACTGAATCCTATGGGCTAGGCATTTGTAATAATGTATCTTCTATGCATTACTCACATTTTACTGATGCAGGAACTGTGGGGCCAAAGGGTAAGTTCCTTGCCCAGGATCAGGCAGCACGTGGCAGAGTTGAGATCCAAGCCCTGGCAGGGTGGCTGCAGAGGTCATGTTCCTACCCACCTCACTGCTCCTCCTTCACAATGACAAACTGAGAAGTGCGGTGAAGCGACATTGCACACTGCTCCAGCGATGTGTCCCAGGAGGGCTCCACCTCAGTTGTGGCCGGGGGAGTAGGAAAGGGTGCCCGGGGAAGCCTTGCTTGAGTTGAGATTAGGTGAGAGAAGGTAAATGCCTTTCAGGCAATGGGTGTGTGGGACTTTTGTCTTTGACCAAACAGCCTTTTCTAGTTATTCTCTCCCTTTCTCTCCCTGTGTCTCTTTCATTGTCTTTCTCTAGAATGAATGGAGATGGGGTCCGGTGCGTGTGTTTTACTCCTGACAGCCACAGACAATAGACCTGAGCCTCTGGAGCCTGGAGACAAACGTGTCTCCTTTTCTGATGGAGTCCCTGAAGGCTCAATGAGAGTGGCTGGAGGGCTGTCCACATAGGCTAGCTACTTCATTTTACTTTAAAACAGCAAGGGCTTTCAAACTTTTTAAGATACTTTTATTAAGCCTTCTGAGGGAGTCCTGCAGCTACTGAATGCTTTCCCAAAATTCATTTTTTTCTTTGCAGACGCTCCGTAAATGATTATGATATTGTAATGCTGTCACTCAGAGCACCGCCTGAACTTGTGCTTGTTCACATTGAGAGGGGAGATAAACTCAGATTTGCAGTTGCCAAAGGCCAAAGCTGCTTCTCCCCAGCTCACCAAATTGCTAACCTAAACACATTATAGAATTAAAATTTCGACTCATTGGCAATTAGCAATGGTCATAAAGAGTGTAGGGTGCTGTTGTAAAGCCCGTGTAACCCTCTGATATTATAATTGTTTTAAAGGAAAAGCTGGATTAGAGATGAAGCATGCCAATGTGAAGGACGTTCAGTGCTCAGCAAGTTGAGACAGGCAGCCCAGGGGCCCCACTAATCTTTAAGTCCCTGAAAAGTATATTGTTAATAGTACATGACAGATAAATTATATCGCGTACCCCAAGAAATGCCTAGAGGAAAATCAAAAAAATGCCGTTAGCAGACAGACTTTTTATGACTTTCCCAGGATACTGCTATGTTTCCAGAAACTCGGCTCACAGCCTCCCTGAATCACATACGTCACATTACCAGAAATAGTTGC
>NC_045438.1:57668570-57680199 GCF_002776525.5 Piliocolobus tephrosceles | reverse complement strand
CATTGTTCTGTCAGGGGATTGGAAGACATATGTCACTTTTCTACCTTAACAGGGCATTTTCTAGTTTGTTTGGATTTATGTCCCAAGCTTAATGAGATTTAAATGGAATTTTTGTATGTGAATAATATGAAGCATTAATGCAAAAAACTTTCATTGACTGTGCTGCTGGCATGATTTGCATAAGGGTTTTTAAATATGAAAGAAGAACATTGAAGTCCTTATAAATCACAGGGCATGAGCTATACTGGAGCAATAGAGGGAGCAGATCAGATTATCTAAGTAACTATAGTTTCTGAAAAAAGGTTACATCTTCAGATTTATGAATGTTGCCTCTGTAGGAGAATAGTGAAGGCGCGTTGGCCTAGATGTGAGACAAGGCTTGATAGGGCCTCAGCACTCCTGATGGGCCTTGTAGGGGTTTGTCCACATCCAGACTGCCTCATACACTTTGACCAGATGATCCTGGACTCCTGTGTCGCACTGTGCTATGTAGACAAGGTTCTTAAGGGAGAGCACCCGAGGAAGAAACAGAGTGTGGGTGTATTAGTCAGGGTTCTCTAGAGGGACAGAACTAATTAGATACCTATATCTATATATCTGTAGACCTACATAGATATCTATATATCTATATATCTGCATATATAGATATCCAAAATCAATACTTTGCATCCTTCAATCCGATCAAGTTGACACTCAGTATTAACCATCACAGGGGGCCACTAACTTGGCTGTATGAGAGATGTGGCTGTCTCTATCTTTTCAAATAATTCAACTTGTCCAATTCTGAGATCTCTTATACCTAGAGCAGCATGGAAAACATGCCACCCTCCCTTGCCAGCCTCAGGACATTCTAAGATCCCCTACCACTTTTTTGCACCACCTTGGGGCTCAGAGGATTTCTATGAGGTCCCCTTACTTGCTTTGAGTCACCTCGCAGTTGTCCCTACTCTGGTATTTTATTTCTCCTGAGTTCTCAGGAACAAAAGGAGGAACTTTGATCTTTGGCTTTGAAAGTCAACACTTGCCTTTGTGGTCATCTTCCTTCTATGCTGTGCTACCCCTTCCCAAAGGCAGTAAGCAGGGCATTCCCCAGATGACCTGACGGGAGTGAAAGGAGGAAAGGGATAGGAACATCCCAGGACAGGGAGAAGACAGCCTCAGAAAATCTTTGAATGTGTCCCCTGCGCAGGCTTCAGTCTGCTGCTTCAGTTTAATCAAGTCAATGCAAGTCAGGGTCCAGGATGGCATGGGGCAGCTTGCTGGAAATGTGTGCCCTCCCAGAGCTCTTACAGAAATGAGATTGTGATTTCAATCTTGATTGCCCGCAGAATCTCTGATATGCAGCAGTATGAAGTCATTGTCTCCCTGGGAAGACAGCGAGAGAGTTAAAAGGAAGGAGCCCATCAGTCATTCTTACAGGATGCCATGAAAATATCCCTATGGGGCTGTGCCGGGCTGGACCTCACTTTGCAGGGGTTTAGGGAGACATGGGGTAGTGCTACCTCCAAGGTGCTATTAGCTGAGACTAGGGCCTGTGTCACAGGGTATTAGAGGGAGATGAATCTGAATCGGGGTTCATAACAGAGTTGTGCTGAGACCAAAGGAAAATCAGTTATCCTGAGACTGTCCCTATTTAAAATTTTGATATTTCGCTCATCATAGATTTTTTTTTTTAACATAAATTTTGCTTTTGGGTACCCTTGTAAATTTGACACCATAGGTAAACCCCTTACTCACTCCACCCTAGTCCCTGCCCTGGATCTAATCTAGCTCCTTACGTTTTTAGATGAGGAAATTAAGGTATGGAGAGCACAAAAGGGTTTGCCCGGCATGACATAGGTAATTAATGAGAACATGAATTCAAGTTTATTTTCAGCCTTTCTTTCCCCCTTCCTAATTCATCATACTGCTCCTTCACCTGCTAGTTTTTTTAAAAAGAAGATGGAAGGAAAAATTTCCAGAAGTCTGGAGAAAGTTTCCTTCTCATCAAGGTCAAGGCCTGTAGCGAGGGGTGAGGTGGGAGCAAGGTGAGGTGACAGATGTACATGGGAGGGAAGAGCCCGGGAGCTTGAAGCGAGTTGCACGGCACGGGTCCCAGTAGAGCCTGCTTTCTCTATAGCTACAGGTTATCTCTTCTAAGGTAGGTCAAGTAGAATCTTTAAATGGCTGCTTCTTCAGACTTATCGCTATTTTAATTTAACTCCAAGTGCTCAGAGGAATGCTTTTATTTAACTTCAATAGAGTATAGCTTTATTAAAGTCAAATAAGAAATAGGAAAAAAAAATGAACCCACAGAAAATATGCCAATGGAAATTCTTATTTGAGAAATGCCCAGATATTATATGTCTTATATTTTAATATATTTCTTGAGCATTGAATGAAATTTTAGGCCCACCTGAGAAGCAAAATAAGATTAGTCTGCTGAACAATAGGTAACCAGGTTAAAAAAAAAAAAAGACAGCAAAATTTGCAGAGATAAAAGTTTAATTATGTCCTAGTTGCTTGCTGAGATCTGGAAATCAATGTAGTTATTTCAATATAATTCTTGGTGGGCTATCAAATGACATGAGGGATCTTTGTACCCCTTCTCTTAAAATATAGCCACCATAAAATAATTAACAATAATGGAGTTGACATTAGATTAATGTAGCTAACCTCAGGTTGGTAGTGGAATTGCTTTTTGAATGAAAGAGAAAAAAAAAAAATTAAGAGCAGACCTCTGTGTGAGTGAAATCGCAAGGAACGTGCCTGGAACTCAGAAGATATTTTATCCTTTGTCTCAATGTGAAATAAAATTCTAAAATCAGCTTAAGACTTTCTTTTAGAAAAAATTTATGGAAAATATCTTAAATGAAAAAACATGAGTGGTGGAAATTGATCACTTTAGTATATTTTAGATTGCAACTAAAATATTTAATATACCATGTTGCAAAAACTGATCAGCACAATTTTCTCTTTTTAATGGGGCTGTGGGGATGGTGGTGTCATGGGATTTTGAGATAGATTTGAATTCTTTTTGGGCCACTTAGCAGCTGTGTGACTGAGCCTTAGAGTTTTCACGTGTATAACTGTGAACACAGTAATACAAATTTGTCAATCTTACAATGTTTTTGTATAGAGTAAACTCCCAAGTTCTCTTTGTCTCTCAATCTATATATGTTAATTTTTGTTATTTGTTAAATATTTATTAAATAATAATATTTTGATAGATTTTTAGAAGTTAAAAAAATCTACTGAGCTACTCTTTAATGGATCCAAATATTCTGCTGAATATCATGTACCTGGGTTCATGAGACTAAGAAAGATCATTTTATTTAAAAAAAAATAATAAAGAGAAAAAAGTCTTTGGAAACTTTGTTTTTTCTTTTTTTAAACTTTTATTTATGTTATTTATTTTTATAGAGATGTGGTTCTCACTTTGTTGCTCAAACTGGTCCTGGCTTCAAGTGATCCTTTTGCCTTGGCCTCCCCAAATGCTGAGATCACAGGCATGAGCCATCATGCCCAGCCCTTTCAAAACTTTCTGCCTATGCTTGGTATAGCTCATCGTAGGAGTTAGATTCAATCAGTGAGCATTCTGCTTGTGAGCTGGGTCTCAGTATTGAATTTTCTTATTTAAGTCCCATGCAGATACCAAGTATTTCCACTGATATTATCCTGTTATTGACCTGCAATTTAATACTTTGTTTCCTGAACATTATGAAATCAGATTCTATTGTAACAATTATGGAGCCAGTTGCTTTAGCTTCAATACCCAAGAAGCTTTCTAAGGACCCCAAAACATTGTGGGGATGTCGTTATTGGAAATTCCTTACTCAGGTCCCTTTGCTTGGGAATACTTTGGACTTCTGGTCCCAACAAAAGTCTGAATCTGACTTTCTGTATGTCATTAGCAACTTGGTTAAATCATTTAAATGTGCATCATTTGACAAAAAAGGAAGCTTCCATGATGTAAAAAGAAAACAATAATGCCACCAAAAAACCTCAGGCTAGGCATATGCAACCAACAGATACATGGCTTTAAATCATCAGTCCCCGAATTGATTCATGGATCTAAGAAATATTTATTAACAACCAACTGTAACGCCAAGCACTGTACTAGATGATGGATATAGTTGTGAGTAAAAATTAAAGACACAATTCTTGCCCTCAGAGAGTGTTCAGTGTAGCGAAGAAGATAGATTTTAGTCAAATAATCACACAAATGAACAGGAAATAAAGACTTTCCTAAGAACTGCCCGGGAGAGGTTTAAGGTGACTTAAGAGTAAACAGTAGGGAAAGTTGTCTAGACACAGATGCTGACAGAGGCTCCTTAAAGAAGGCGTGTGTGAGCTGAGATCTGAAAGATTTGTAATTGCAAAAAGAAAGAAATGCACGAGAAGTGGGGAAGGGCAGAAGGATTCCAGTGGAGGGCACAACCAGTAGCAAAGCCCTGTGGTGGAGGTGGTTTGCGGGTCTTAGAGGGCTGAAGAGCAGACCGACATGGCTGGAGCCTGCTGCAAGGTGACCATGTAGGAGCAGATGCAGCCAGACCATGCAGATCTTGGTAGCCACACTAAGAGTTTTTGTCTTTATTCTAAGGGCAAGGAGAATCATTGAAATGGTTTCACCTGGCTTGTGTGCATGTGTAGGGGGCGGTGTGTGAGTGTGTATGTGACAAGATCTGATTTGCAGTTGAAAAAGATGAGTGTGGTTGAAATATGAACAGAAGATTGAAGGTGAGCTTGTCAATCAGTGGAGATGCTTTGAAAGGACCTTGTAGTTGTCTAGGAAAGAGCTGATGGTGGTTGAGATTAAAGTGAGGGTGGCAGAGGTGGGGCAAGGTAGAAGGTTTTAAAAGATACTTAGGAAGTAACTTGGTGAGACTCAGTGCAATGATAGGCTGTACCTTGGAGTTTCTTCTGACAGTTTTGGGAAAGCCCATCTTATTTATAGTGATTTTTAATTTTCAATCTTTTCAAAATGAATTTATTTAGGTGTTGATGCATACCTACAAGAGTTAAGGAGTGTGTGAGACACTGGAGAATTTCATGAGAATTTCAGGAATGTGCCTGCCCTCATGGGCTCACAGTTGGATGGTGGGATCACTTTCTTTGTAAGGGCACTATATTCTGATTTCTGTACTAAGTTGTTTTGTATGTTTCTCTCAAACTATGCCTTAGAATGCCATGGTGACAATTAGGCATTGAAACATTTGTCATAATGGATTGTGTTGAGCAGCTGAAATCTGTTTCACAAACAGATAACCAAGGTTCATGCAGTATTTTCATTTGTGAGTGTCTTTCTCTCATACCTTCATTGGTATTCAAATGTACTGAAACTTCCCTGTTGTCTAAAAAGTATGGCCATGTCATCTGTTTCTTTTGAAAATGTGGTTTTGATTGCTCAAGCTTTATCTGTTTCCAGCCGTACTTGCAGAGGCTCTAGCAATGGCTGAGGGACTGGTTGCAGCACCTTGGAGGCAGTGCATTGGGAAACAGATGATACATTGAAAGGTGTAGCAGGAAATCCTCACCAAACCACTTTCAGAATTTAACCTCCCACTGAGAAGTTCTGATACTCAAAGGATGGATTGTGCTGGCTGTTTGAGGGAGAATAGTTGTCTTTCTAATAGCTGCTTCAAAACATTTCCCCTTTGACTGCTATGGAGTCTTTGTTTTTAAAAACAGAAGAAAGCTAAAAGTAGAGAGGAATATAAAATGAAGAACAAAAGGCATTTTCTTAAGCTAGTTGCTAAGCACAGTGGGCATTGTAATACCTGTCTATCTCCTTATTACCTTATACATCTTATGATCTTTATTTCTATTTAGTAGAATAAAAAGTTAGACCTCAAATGTATCTCTATTGGATGCAGAATGATTTTCTCACACTACCCTTTCATCTGATCTCTTTTATGTAGACACATTTAATTCTTATTTATTCTGATCTTTAAAATCTTAATTTTGAAAAAATATCACTGCCTTGGAGGGGGGTTGACTTCTCTGGGTTCGCGAGCAGAAAATTTCCTTCTGCCTTTGATGCCTTCTATTTCTCCCACTTGAGCTCTCACTGCTGGTGATTCTGAGTCATATGCTGATTGTTCAAATCCTGGATGTGAAGGCCCCAGACATTCGGATTCATTTGACTGAAGATTAGGCTGAGGAATCTGATTTGTGTATAATATCCCAGGTTACTCTCTTTCAGGGTATCTTTGGACCGCCTTTTTGGGAAACATTGCTTTAACGAAAGGAGCATTTTTTCAATAAGGAAAGTCTGTATATATAGCAAACCTACACCCTAGTTTTCAAAGCTCCTGAGCGATGCATCACTGGGGCAGGGCATTGTGTGCAAATGTATACTCCCTCTCTTTCCCCACATACCCCTGCATCTACAATATATCCAGGCTGAAATGCCATTCTTAGTTTTCAAACATTCTTATCAAAAAGTTTTCTCTTTCTGTCTCTGTGTACCCTATTATAAGACAAAAACATATAAATCTCAATATTCACTTAATAACTTAAAAAGATGAGAACGTTAAACCCAGAATTGTGTCTTCAGATCGCTCAGCCCGTTACTAATTTTTGTGCCATCAGTGATGTAGAGTCCCCACTGTTATCTTTTCTATTTGAGAGATCTGTCACCAAACTGTCACATCCCAGCCTTGCATTTTGCCAAACTTTCTTTAAAAATATGTTAAGTGGATGAACATCTCTATGACAAATTTAGACTGTGTGTACGTAATATCCTAAGCCATCATCCAGTATGAACTTAAGTCCCACTGACCACCATGCAGTGGTAATCTGTTTTGTACAATGATCACTCGCATGCAAAGACCAAAGTAATCATCATTTCCTTTTGGAATGTGCTATAGGGCCTCACTCTTGCGAGACACCTGAGAATCTCAGATGATGTAAAATGAAGGTGCCATTTGCAACAGCACAGGAATACTTTCTCTGTTCTTGCTATTGTTACCTACGAGAGTTAATTGTTTCCAGGTGCATCTTGAAGCACTGATTAAAACAGCCTCATATGGGTTGTAATTGATTAACTGGAACGGCATCTTCAACCTCTGTATCCTGTGAGCAGTTGGAATAAACTGGCACGCTTCACCCACTCACACATGCTGTGGTTTCAGAAGGCTTTTAAAAGGAAGATTTTCTAAAATGACTTTCTAAGATACAGCATCAAATAGTCGGGTAAGATGGGATGACATGAATAAAGTGATTGTCTTAGAAGTACTCCAGAAAAAAAAAAAACAGTTTCTTGTGGGGGAAGGGGTGAAGGTCCTTGGATGTGTTGCAGGTGAGTTGTTGAATCATTGTTTGTTTTGGTTAGTTAACTAAGAGAGCCTTGGCTCAGTGGTTGCTGAATTCAAATTTCTTGGTGATGATGAGATTTGGAATATTTTTGTGGAATTTGAAAAATGGAACTATAAGCCATTCATGAGTATTTCCATGTTATTACTATAGGAGAGTATATTTGTCAGAATACGGAACCCTAGCTGCTAAAAGATCAACCTCCAAATCTTAGTGACTTTTCACAATCAAGGGTTATTCCACCCTCCTGTAATAGTTTGCTGCAGGCTGGGTAGCTTTTCTGGGAAGCTCTCCCCTAAAAGAAGGCTCAGAAATCCAGGTCCCTTCTAACCTGTCTTGCTGCCACCTTAAGCACACGGCCTCCCTGGATGCAGAGGGAGCCACGCTTGTATGGACAGTCTGTGAGATGTCTTCTGCAAGGCCTGGAAGGGACCCATGTTCCACTGGCTGGAACTCAGTCCTGGAGACCCAGACTATCTTCCAGGGAGGCTGGGAAGCATGTTCTTCTTGGGCACTCACTCAGAACCAATAAGATTGGTAACATGCAGTCAGTTCCTCCTGAGGAGAACAAGCAAGTTCCATAGTGTAATACCTCCAGTGGCTGTGGCTGTGTTTTAATTGGAAACAAAGAAATTCAGTTTAAAGAGTTTGGGGTCGGGTGCTGTGGCTCAAGCCTGTAATCCCAGCACTTTGGGAGGCCTAGACAGGCGGATCACGAGGTCAGGAGATCGAGACCACCCTGGCTAACACGGTGAAACCCCGTCTCTACTAAAAAATAAAAAAAACTAGCCCTGCGACGTGGCGGGCGCCTGTAGTCCCAGCTACTCGGGAGACTGAGGCAGGAGAATGGCGTAAACCCGGGAGGCGGAGCTTGCAGTGAGCCGAGATCATGCCACTGCACTCCAGCCTGGGTGACAGAGCCTGGGTGTGCTCAATATATGTTAACAATTATCATTGTTATTATTATTAGAAGTTGTTTATTTCCCTGGTTGATATGGTTTGACTCTGTGTCCCCACCCAAATCTCATCTTGTCGCTCCCATAATTCCCACGTGTTGTGGGAGGGACCCAGTGGGAGATGACTGAATCATGGGGACGGGTCTTCCCTGTGCTGTTCTCGTGATAGTGAATGGGTCTCTTGAGATCTGATGGTTTTAGAAATGGGAGTTTCTCTGTGCAAGCTCTCTCTTTGCCTGCTGCCATCCATGTAAGATGTGACTTGCTCCTCCTTGCCTTCTGCCATCCATGTAAGATGTGACTTGCTCCTCCTTGCCTTCTGCCATAATTGTGAGGTCTCTGCCACGTGGAACTGTAAGTCCATTAAACCTCTTTCTCTTGTAAATTGCCCAGTCTTATGCATGTCTTTATCAACAGCACGAGAACAGAATAGTACACTGGTGATCTGAAAGGAAAAGCACTTATATAGCAGTGGCTTTCAATGGTGCCTGACTACCCAGCAGAGTCACTGGTGAGATATTTTTGAAGTACACATGGGGGCAGGAGGGAAGGGAGGTGAACACTCCAGATGTGCTGAATCCCAACCTCCCTCCATCTGCATGTTAACAAAACCGTGCAAGCTGAGCTGCTGCCCAGCCACAGGTAGAAACCACTGGACTGCACCTCATACAAGGTGGCTAATCCCTTCAAGTCTTTGTGATATTTGTGAAAGAGACTACTTCATGTAAGTCTCCAAGGTGAGTCAGAGGTCAGAAGACTGGAGAATTTCATAGCAGAGAGGGGGTCCAGTGTCCAGCACTAGAAGTCATTCAGAATGTTGGATGAGGAAACTCTCAACCTGCATGATTAATGTGTGATAGCTGCATAGGGTGACCTGAGCACTCCTGCTATTGGTTTCTCAGATCTTCCTAAGAGCTTTTTAGTCCTCTTATCAGCCCTACCTCCTGATCCAACTCCATCTAGCCTAAAGCCATTTGTCTAGGAGAGAGGTACATAGTTGGAGAGAATTAACCATTCTAAGAGAGAGGAGGAAAGCCTTCCTTTTTTTTCCTACAGGATAATGGGCATAGTTCCACATGCCCTGGTTCTCACAAGTCATCTTTCTTCTTATGAAACATAAAAAAGCTCATGCCTTTAAAGGCCCCCAGACCCACTGATGGCATCCTGAGGGCCTTTCTTTTCTTTTCTTCTGCTTAATCCTCCTCTGATAGAAAACCCTGAGAGCATTTCAGCAGTGAAACTAAAAGAAGTCATAATCAGGATGGACTAAGTTATGCTGCAGTAACAAGCAATCCCCGAAACTCAGTGGCTAATTACAAGGGCAATTTCTTGCTCTTGTCACATGGCCCTCAAGGTTGGTAGAGAGCTCTGTTCCCTGTGGTTCTTTCTCCAGGATCCAGACTGAAAGATCAGTCACTGAAGGGAAAATGGCATCACTTTGAAAAGAGAATGCTGGGCATGTCTATTATGGGCAAGTAAAGACTGGCTTGGAGGGCGTGTGTGTCCCAACACATTGGTCTGAAGCAGTCCTATAACCACTTCCACAGTACCCACTGGGTGTCAGGAAGCTAGGTTTTTTGTTTTTGTTTTTGTTTTTTTTTTGGTACCCAGAGTGAGAGGAGAACTGGCTATAGCTGAGGAGAACTGGCTTCCACAGAGATTCAAAGGTCAAAACAATGTTTGATTTTCAAACAGCTGCCTAAGAATGTATTAATATCTGAGTAGAAAGAAAAATCATGGTCATTGTAAGAAAATACGTCACAGAAAGCCCTCCCATTCCAAAGCTGCAATGAAAAATTGCTCAAACTTTAGCCTCAGAAGGGGAATTTCTTTTCTAAAGTTCATGTAATTGGGTAAATGGAGAAATTATTGATGACAGCTTGTTTATTTATCTATTTTATCTGTCTAAAATTTGGGTAGATAATTCTTGCATTTAAGATAAATGGGTGGACTTGGGTTTTTGGGTGTTTGATTGTATTTCTGCTCCCTGTGGGTGGGAACTGTTTTCACATCCTGACTGCTGACTGAACTGTGCCTCATGTAGAATAGTCCATCTATTCATGTTGACTGGAATAAGCATGGAATAATGACTGGGCACTGTTTTTTTTTTTTTTTCCCAAGACAAAGTCTCACTCTGTCAACCAGGCTGGAGTGCAATGGTGTGATCTCAGCTCACTCCAACCTTTGCCTCCTAGGTTCAAGTGATTCTCCTGCCTTGGCCTCTGGAGTAGCTGAATTTACAGGCATGAGCCACCACGCCTGGCTAATTTTTGTATTTTTAGTAGAGACGGCATTCCACCATGTTGGTCAGGCTGGTCTTGAACTCCTGACTCCATGATCCACCTGCCTCAGCCTCTCAAAGTGCTGGGATTACAGGTGTGAGCCACCATGTCCAGCCAAGCACTGGTTTTATAAAACCTTAGCATATCTCCCAAGTATTTCTGAGGAAGTTGTAACCATTTCAAAACAAAATTAATTTCAAATGATTTTCGTTTAAAAAATAACATGACACTCTGGTAATGTCACAATTTCTAACAGTAAAACCATACATGTATGGCATTCTTGAGATGATTCTACCCTTAGGATTCTCTTGAACACTAGAATAAAAATTGTATTACATCTTTGGTAAGAGTGTTGTCAATTAGACTCTTGCCTGTATGTGGGCATATCACCACACAAGGTATAATATTAGGTCTTGATCACATAGTATATAGTATTTTCTTGGTTGTCACTTTTCGTTCTTGGAAATATTTTTGGAATTGTCTGTTGGTGGCAATCTATTTTTATTAATTATTTAGAAAGTTCTATCTAAAAGAAATGCAGTTCTCAAAGAGAAGGAATGAGAAGTTTCTTAAGTCCTTCAGTTTGAAAATCATGTCTGAAAATCAGGTTACTTGAATATGAGTTAATTGTAACTCAGTTTAGCATTCAGTTTGTGAGCCAAATTAAACAAATAAAATAATTTTCTTTTTCTTTTTTATTTTATTTTATTTTATTTATTTTATTTTTATTTTTTTATTATACTTTAAGTTCTAGGGTACATGTGCATAACGTGTAGGTTTGTTACATATGTATATATGTGCCATGTTGGTGTGCTGCACCCATCAACTCATCAGCACCCATCAATTCATCATTTATATCAGGTATAACTCCCCAATGCAATCCCTCCCCCTCCCCCCTCCCCATGATAGGCCCCAGTGTGTGATGTTCCCCTTCCCGAGTCCAAGTGAGCTCATTGTTCAGTTCCCACCTATGAGTGAGAACATGCGGTGTTTGGTATTCTCTTCTTGTGATAGTTTGCTAAGAATGATGGTTTCCAGCTGCATCCACGTCCCTACAAAGGACGCAAACTCATCCTTTTTTATGGCTGCATAGTA